>NC_092863.1:88126418-88391294 GCF_032062135.1 Pyxicephalus adspersus
ACGATCAACGAACGACCGTACACACGAACGATGTTCAACGATCGTCGTCCAATCCGATCCGCCGGTCCGGTCGTTCGTTTCCAACGAGTTTCCTCGTTCGTCGGCGTCGTTGGTTACTTTTTTCCGAACGATTTTTTGCCCAATCGATCGTTCGTCGTTCGATTGGAACGATAAAAATTGGAAGTGTGTACGCACCTTTACATTCACCAATATTTTTACTCAGTATTTGTTTAGCGCCAACATATTACGCAGCGCTTTACAAAGTTCATAGTCATATCACTAGCAAGCTCTCAAAGGGGCTCACAATCTAATGTCCCTACCATAGTAGTCAGATGTCATTAACACGGTCTAAGGTCATTATGAGGGAAGCCAATTAAACCTAACTGCATGTTTTTGGAATGTGGGAGGAAACCGGAGTACACAGAGGAAACCCACGAAAAAACACGGGGAGGACCTGCACCTGACCTGTTCTTGTGAACATCCTACTTGCCTGGCTGTCCCATCAGTTTATACATTTTTATTTCACACTTACATTTCTCTATACATGTCATTGTGATTGCACAGCAAACACATCTCTGACCTGATTTTCAAAACTTTTCAGCTACTACCTTTTCATTTATCATTGTACAAAACAAAGTGTGTGTTTCCTGCTGATTTGTATTTTTCTTTTTGTAGTCAGAGATTTGGATAAACTCAGCAATATTTGCACCAACGCTCTGCATACTTGCATTGTCAGAGTGAACAGAATGGATTCTTAGCTGCTTTATTGAGTCCCTGTAAACTGTGGTCATCTAATTTTATTTGCTTGCCTATTGATTTCCTGTAATAAACTAGACTGAGTACTAGACTGGAAGAGGGAAAAACAACTTCCTGAATTAGGGAAAAAAAATATTTGGCTGGAAGTTATTGCAGATTGGGGGTTGTAAAAAATATTTTTATCTTTAATGTTTTGCTATTTATATTGACTACAAGAGCAAAATACTCTACCCTACCCCTTGAAAATTATTTATTGATGATCAAATCCGGATTAAATGATTTGTACATGTTCTGCAACAAAAGAATGCTAAAAGAAAATTTGCCATACATGAAAAAATACCAGGTTATCCTCATTCAGGAACCTGTCCACCCATTCATACAAAACTCCCCTTCCACTCCAGTCCTCCATCAGAACACGTTGTACACATCCAACGCTCCTGGTGTCATATCCTCCCAAAATGTAGTGCATAGATGTTGTCTTGTGAAGAGGAGGGGAAAATAAACCTGAAAAAAAAGCTCCGATAGGGGTGCGGTAGGTTTTGCATTATAAAAGAATGGTCTCTTTGGTAAGTATTATTTTTTTTATTTATTTTTTCAGTGTAGATACTTGCCTGCATATAAAAACATTTAAAACTGCCATCATTAGTGTTCTACATTGAAAACCTTAATTATCTGATTAGGCTTGTTTGACTTGCTGCTCTTAACTTTCTGCTCCAAGTACAGAAAATCTGTTTATCTGCCTGAAAATACAGCCATCTCCTACCTTCCTATCAGAGCTGCCAATGAAATTCTTATGCTACTGGTGTTCAACAAAGATTCTTTTGAAGCTGGGTGGGAAGAGAATAAAGGGGGGTGGCAGCCCCTATATTGTGAGTCAACTTTTTAGTAAACACCCAAAAAAAGCCTGGTGGTTACTGAAAAGTTCCAGGTGGTGCACCCAACTAAAAGGGACTGGGAGAAACATACTGCAGTTACATTTCAAGCAATGTTGTCCAGATCCCTGGGTTGCCTGTAAGCAACACAGGACTTTCTTGCAGAGGTTCTGCTGAATCGTAAATTTGCATTGTGAGCAGAAATGGTAAAATACAACTACTGAGCAGCATCTCAAAAAAAAAAAAACACAATCCTTGAATATTCAATGAACAAATATAGCTGCCACCTTGTACACCATGTAGTTACGGTTTTAAAACATAAATCCACTTTATGAAATTTTACATTCCTTTTATAGCTTTGCTGGGTACATTCATAACAGTGTTGTAATTCAGTTCTCTTGTTAAATCTAAACTCTTCGTTTAGATTTAACAAGAGATTTAACTCTTAGATTTAACTCTTCGATCTTCGTTTTCAGCAGAGATCATGTGATCAAAAGCCTAGGCTTTTATACCTAGTTGCAACACTAGATGGAGCCTGCAATTGTATTTCTCCATGAAATGTATTTCTCCCAGTATTAATGCTATATGAGGAGGTACTTTATATCTTCCCGCTGCAGACCAGTTGGTTGGTCTGTCTGTAGTTGGTCATCCTCAAGGTGATGATCATTCTGTAAAAGCCAAGCTGGGGCAAACCCAGCAAAGTCTCAGCAAACATCAAATGTACAAAAATCAAATACACAAAGCTAGTATGGGATGGCTTGGCTTTCTCCACAACCTTGTTTTGGGATTTACCTAGCCCTACGTTTATTATGGGTACAGCTAATCATTTATTTAACACTTGAGTACAGGTCCACTATAGTTTGATAGCAATTCTCTGGCTGGCCAGGAGTAGAAGATGTCGGGTGCTGAGTTCTTTTAGAGTGGATTCATATTTGCCCCATTCCCCCGCATCTTCTTCCTTCTCTTTCTGTAGAGGACGTCATCTTGAGTGGCTGGGCCACAATGATGTAATTTGCTTGAATTCATTCATTCCTGGCACACATAAGGGAGGCTGGGATTGCAGGTTATCCTGGCAGCCAAAGCTGAAAATGTGCATGGTCAGCTCAGCTTTTTGAAATATGCCCCTGCAATGTCCCTTCTGCAATAATCACCAGTTTGATTGTGGATTCCTAAAAGTGGAACTTTAGTTTCACTTTAAAGCAGTAGGTGTTCTCAGATATTCTTGAGCAGTGTGAAGAGATTAATTCTCCCTAAGACCTGTTGGGTTAGGTGTGCAAGAAAGAGTGTCAAAAGCAGAACATAACATTTTTAGATTTAATTATATTCAGACACTTTCATCATAAAAATAACAATGTGTTTCAGGGGTTCAAAGGGTTCCCTTAAACAATAAGGATTTGTACAAAAGAACTAATAGAATAGAATAGAAGAAGTTTGCACTGGGCTGATAAAAAAGGAAAGGCTGTTAGTATGATTACTGGAGAAGGCTTACCCGGTGCAATCATATTCTAGCTTGTGGTGTATACTGACATTTGTACTTCTCCATGCGGTGACCATAGCATTAATGAGCCCTTGGTAGTCTACCCTAATGGCTGCGTGCATAGTGAGCATGTTTATACGACAGGTTTCTACGGCAGAGTGAATGACGGGTAATGATTATTTAATGATAGATCTCAGGGCGGAAAAGCACTTAGCACTCTGAGTGCACCGCAAGTCCATTTCTCAGGGCTCTAGACAAGTTTATTTGGCCTCACCTTGAACAGAACAACACAGCTATTGATCTTATTGGTGTGGACTTAAACACTCAATGGATTTCAGATACTTTTTTTTTTTTTTTATCTGTTTAGGTAGTAACCGTTTCTCAGTGGTTGTCATATGTTACAAAGTTGCTAAGAACTAAAGAATTTTATTGATTAGGTATTTATGCATTTTGCTACAAAGGCTCCAAAAAAGTTCATACAATGGTATGGTAGGTTGTTGGGTTATTGATTCTGGCCTTGCAGTGCTAAGTACAAATTCCAGGACAAGACACTGCATGGTGTATATAACTATTATCATCATTGCCAAAACATACCAGTAGAATAATTGTAATTTCCCTCCAAATTTGGAATAAGGTATTGACACATGGCTAAAGTATTGAGATAAGGTTGTGAGCTCTTCTAATAGACTGATGGAGACATGACTATGGAATCTCGGTACTGTGGAAGATGTTGGCACAAAGTAGGCATAAACAAAAATAAATATAGAACTATCTTTAGTATCTTATCTTTAGTATTTTTAGTTTTTGAGCAGCCCAGATCAGGGTAGCTTTATTAAAAAAATATCCTAAACTTTCAACATCCCAAGTAACACCTCTAAATCAATTATATTAAAGTAGAATATGGAACAACTACATACAAAACAAACAAGAGAAGACTGCCCTCCAAAACGAACACATCGGGCAAGGAGGGCAGTGTTAATAATTGCCACCACTGCCAAAAAGATCTAAAGATCCACAGCAGAGATAGGACAATCTCTATATTGGACCACTTTAATGTGTACACTCCTTAATGGAAGAGTGTCCAGTAAAAAAAATGTTGCTTAAAGAAAAAAATAGGTACACATTTGTCCAACAGCATGTGGGGGACGCTCTAAACACATGGAAGAATGTTCTCAGGTCAGGTAAGATAAATTTTTAGCTTTGTGGCCATCATGGTAAATACCATGAGTGGTATAAACCCAACACTTCCATTACCCGGAGAATACCAAGCCTGCAGAAAATTATGATGGTGGCAGCAGTGTGCTTTGAAGGAAAGATGGATGGAAGTTAATGGAGGAAAATAAATACCTTTGCACACTCATGATTTTTGTCCTAACTAAATGTTGGTGTTTTGTGGTGGTGACATTCATTCATTAATAGACCTCCTGTGCATCAAACCCAACACAGGGTACTGCATACTGTGCATTGTAGTACTATGGTAAACAAAATATTGCACATCTTTCCATCTGTACTCAGCACCATGCACATCAATGTGGTGTTGTGGCTGCATTATTGCCTAATTGGTCATGTTAAACTGTGACTGTTTGCAGGTCAACTGCTGCTTTAGTACGACTCTGGTGCTTACTAAATCAGTGCTTTGTCAGGCGATTGCTGCATCCTAGCTGGCCAAATTCTGCCATGCCTTGGCTAGAGAGGCAGAAACATTAAATATTAGGTTCATAGTCTCTTTGATAATCCTGCTGCAGGAGAGTCGCAGACACTACAAATACAATCTGACATGGCCCTCAGGCTTTCTATAGACCTAAGAGGGCAGTTAGTTGTACACTAAAAATTCAGCTGCCCTCAGGGAAGCACATTTTTTAAAACTGCAGAGTACTGTGTGAAGTTGCAAGGTTACTTCTGTTGGTTTAGCTAGTTTATGTCTGTGTAGGAGAGGGAATCAGAATGACCAATATATCTGCCTCCCACCATAGACATGAAATGGTTACCTAGAACAAAATGATTAAGCAACTGTCTCTTATGTCTACATACTTCTTTTAGGAGCCCCTTTTGTCAATTTATGATGAGCACAGCCTCCTTGTCGGTCTTATATTCATTAGTCCCTAATTAGTCAAGATATCACTTTTGAGGTTGCAAGTCTGCTCGTCAAATTTATCTGCAAAGGCTATATGTGCACTCTATACTCCCAACCCCAAGAAGATCTAATGCACTCTCCCTCATTCTTTCTCAGTTGACCCTCTTTTAGTTCAGTTTTTAGTTCTCTATTACAATGTACCAAAAGCATTTTACCACTCTAAGGCTACATACATACATCAGATGATTCTTGTCTGATAGCCGCTTCAGGGTTGGTTTCGGACAAGAATCTGATGTGTGTACAGCGCTCGTCTGACGACATTCATGGATCCATCCAGCTGGATTGTGGAACAATCTTAATACAAGTGAAGGGGAAAGAGCACAGCGGGGTGCCGCACTGACGTTCTCCCCCTTTCTTCTCCTCAATATAGAGCAGAACGGCGATGTATGTACAGCGCTCGTTCTGTCTTTTGTCATTGAAAAGTATCAACAACAGTTATTGAAAGTGTTTACGTAGCCTTTTAACCAACCTCTAACGTGTTTGTTAAAGACATTATAAATTAAAGGTAATGGTGAAAAAACATTACCCAATCATTTTACTTTTGCATGATAATTGTGTCCTTTTGCTACATTTGTTGTACTAAAAGGAGTACTTTTACTTTTACGTCCCTCTTTTTCATCTCAGTTTGACATTATGGTGAAATTCATATTTGATGTAAATACTTGTATGTAAATGTACTTGTATGTTTAGCACTTTGCTGAACTCCAATGTCCTGTTTGCCATTGATCTTGAACAATTCTAGAAATATAAAATTCCAACTCTTATTTGTTACATGCATGTTCCAGGTCAGCGACTCTAAAGCAATAATTCCTGAGACATGTAAAGCAAGTAGTAAGGAGACATCTCATAAATGTCCGACAGGTTTACTTTAGCAGCATATTGTAAAATGATGTGCAATAACCCAGAGCAGCCAATCATATTTGAGCTTTAATCAATTAAAGCAGTCAAATAAGTGATTTCTGTTTTCCTATTGGGTATGCCAGGTTATTGCTTTTTTCATTTTTCTGATTTATTGTAGGAAGGTTGTGGAATGAACATTCCAAACTCTGTCAAGCACAACTTGATAGAAATAAAATGCTTCTGTTGCACTTTAAAAGATAAAGATATTCCAGGAATAGTCCTTCTTTTGGGGAGCGTTCTGTCGACTGCATCTGTCTAAATGTAGAACATTTTCTCTTTTCATCTGTCTGGCTTTTTGTTTTTCACATAAGGCTATTTCAAGTTATTAATTTTCTGCCTGTGATAGGGTGATCAACCGTTCTGTCAAGAAAATGGATCTCTCTGTCGCCCTTTAGCATGATTAAATGAAGGCAAGTCACTGGGAGAAAATACCACATTTTCATCAGACAAATGAATTTGTCGCTCGGTCTTTTTTAATGCTTTTTTTCTAGTCACATTTCGGCTTCAAAAATGTTCTCAGTGGAGGACTCTGTGCCCCGTTTAGAAGGAATAAATGTATCTGTGCAAAAAGTGCAAAGGGTTTTTATATTTGTGTCTTTACATGGTTTAATTTTTGACACCCAGCTGTTCGGTATTGGAACCCCTTGCACCTACTTAATAAAATGTAAGGCCTTGTACACTGTCTTCTATGTGCTAGTGATATACAGACCGACTTTAGTTCAATTGCTCTGATCTTTTTTTTATCAATTAAACATTCTTTACAAATTATTGATATAATATCAACATATCATACACCAAAATTGACACATAATAGATTCTTTGGTTTGATGTTTTTGTAACTGATCAAAATGCTAATCATTTGCTATATTTTCATAAGAGCATGCTCCAAAATTTGAAATGAAATTTATTTAAAGGTCGCAAAAAACCTTGTATGAATTTCTTGACCTGGAAAAGCGGAACCAAACCCTGCCATACTCTCCTGTTCCCATTCTGTCGTTGGGTGCCGCCAGCTTCTTCTTCTGATTAGCTCAAGGATGACCTAACACCCTGCACATGCCCAGCTCAACACAGTTCCTTGGAGTGATTAGACAAGTAAGGGTGCTTGTTGCAGAAGGGACATTGCCTGTACCTTTCTTCAATAATGCCTGAATCTAAATTTTTAAAAGTGGAACTTTGGTTCCGCTTTATGTTTGTTTCATTTCTACTCTCCAGTTTGATCACTTGTTTGAAATAGAACAATCAGCCCATGTATAATTACCGTTTACACAAATTTTTGTGAAGATTCAAGCTAGATACGTTGGGGAAAATAATCTTCCTACAATGCACAGAAGTAGCTCAAACTTGTGGGCTTAAGTGCCACATCCTTTATGTCTTCCTTCCCTCTCCTGGGTAAGTTTCCCAAAGAAGATTTCTAGTACATGTTAAAGTCTGTCAATGCTTTTTGGATTGTTAAGGTAAAAATGGGGCACCACTGACATTTTAGGCATTCTGTTCTGTCCTATTAAAGCCTCTGGTAGAACATATAAAGTCAAAAAGGAGAAGCGCCAATGGTCTGAGTCATTTAGCTTTTGAGCTTAGTAACAGACTTTTTTCAACAGTTAAGAAAATAAGATGAAACATAGCTGTTTCAGCATATTTTTTTGCTAAAGATTTAAAGCCTGTTTTGGAGGGTTTTTCCTATTTGTCATGCAGGTTCTGTATGAAATCAAGAACTTAGCCTAATATTTTTTGCTATTATTGTTGTTAGTACTTCAACACTGTTGAAAGCTGCGTTATGCTGACTGCACCCTAAAGAGTTAAACAGACAGATCACACAGGGAGAACCGGTCAGGGTTTCCAGCCACCCATCATACACTTTGCACTGTATTCAGTCAAAAGCACTCATTCACCATGATCAACATTGTAAGAATACTATGCCACGGCATGACGGACCACTGAAAACCCAGACCACTGCAGAGTTAAACTTTAAAATGAATACTGAAGTGTTGATTTAAAGCTTACTGATAACCTATATAGTTATTATAACCCTATAAGTTATTATACACAGGCCTCCAGAAAAAAGTAGTCCCAGAAACCCCGCCAGCTTTGCACAGTTTGTTATTTAAAAACCTTTCAATAAATATGCATTTTTAAAAAATAAAAAGTTCATACAATTTCAAAATATGTCGTTTTAAATATGGTAATATAATGTAAATAATCAGCGTATAAATAAGTTAATAATAGATTGAGCAAATATAGGTTTACAAGGGTCTAGCTATGTTTCTGTTTATTTATTGCTGTTTTCAGCAGACATAAATATTGTAACAGCTAAGCCAAAAGTGCAAGCAGCAGGAAGTTCAGCAGCAAGTGTGCCTGCTGTTTCATTTCCTACTGGAAGGCACACATGTGTTCTTCCTCCGACTAGGAGCTGTGGCTGTAGTAGAGTCAGAGCGCACAGGGTCAGTGCCTCTCCTATTGATCAGTATCCCCGCAGTCCCCCTACTCCAGCATCTGCTTCATTGGCTTCTTTCAGTGCCTGCTCCACTACATTAGAATAGAAATCCATAACCAGAGCTGTGCTCATCCAAGCAGGGGAAGAAACTAAATTAAATGGTATAAAACAATCTCGGATCAGGAGTTTGTGCCAATTCATCTTGATCTGAGATGTCACACCGGGCCCCTGTGTCTGAGCACCTGGACTTAGAGGCAGCTCTGCTGAAAGTGGATGGTGTGCTGAGATCATTCATTTGTCAGCCAGAGGAACGGGCAGTGTTGGTTAGCAATTCCCCTTCGGTAGAGGTCAGCTGACAGAACAATCAAGCCTGCCGCACAATGGAGCTTTTTGCTTTGAACTATTGTTATAGGGCATGATTCTTCTCGCTGGGACTGGGGGAGGGAGAGGCAGTGGCTGGCCTTCTCGTGGCCAGCCTGCAATATTGAAGCATTAGCCGATTCAAATCAAATCATATTTCAAGATTGCTCTTGTTTGACCCCATGGAAGGAAGAGGTGTGGGGGTAGCTCAGAGGCCTACAGTGTATTGAAACCTTAGTGACAGCTTAATGCGCACTGCACAGGCATGTATGCAATGTGTACTTACCTATTTAAAGCATATCTAAACCTATTACCTAAAATGTCATAAAAGCTTTAACATGTTAATGTTATTTAGAGGTCATTTTTCACTATTTTTAAATCTATATAATTTAATCCCATAATACCTAGTGGTTCTGCATTGGAAGTCCTCGCACTTCCTTTTCAGTGTGACCGCAGGGTGTCCCCGCTATGCCCAGTCACTGTGACACATATTGCTTTATCTGTCTAAATATGAATTTATGGTTTACATCTGCTTTAATATAACACTCACAGAATGTACACAGGTCAGTTTGGTACACAGGTCAGTCAGCTTATTATTTTTCCCCCAAGGTGGAAGACCCATATTTCACCTGCTTGTTTACCTAGTAGAGCCCAACGCTTTCTTCATTCTGAGTGCTGGATCTCACTGTCAGAACTTTGCTCTGCAGACTTCCCTTCCACTTTGAACTGTTGGTAGGCCCTGCAGCTGATTTTCTGCACTCTATTCCCTCTGGGAATACATTTCTGGACATCTGATGGAATTTGAATCACTTTCTGTGAGCAACAGGATAGTAGTCTTTCTCTTTACTCCTCTATATTATGTTCTATGTTCCTCAGTTTCTGCAAGCCTTGGAGCCTGGGCTAGGGACTGAGTTCTCCTAGTCCCAAAGGGGCCAGATTCGTATCCACATCCCTAAGTTGTACATCAGTAGTAGATTCCAGGAGTTTGGCTATAAGGCCAAGAATGACAGCAATAGATTTACAGCTGCTCGTATTCTGTGCCTCCTTTGGTAATACCAAAGGTATTGTCCAACATAAAATTACTGAGGTTTATGACACCCTGTAAATCCAATTTTATTATTGGTTCCACTGGTTGTTTCAACATATGTTTTTTGCATAGACCACAAACTTTGCTTCCGCATTTTTGCCAAGTTTGAATTGTCCAGCTTTGTGCTAGGTTTACTGGATAGGAATCAGACACCGCGGGTAGCATGTAAAAACAATAATTACTAATGGTAGCACATATAAATTTTGTGTTCACCAGTATACATTAAAGCAGGAATTTACATGCTTATATTTTGTATTTGCTGGTTCCTCCTTTCTTACCTCATCAACAACTTTATGAGGTCTTTCTGTTTTCATAAATGACCTTATTTTGGACCTAATGACATTGCAGATTTCTTTTTTTGGTCGTTGCTATCCAGTGCAGGCAGATTGGAGTTATGGAGGGGCATCATGGTACTTAGCTTCCTGAACAATTAAAGTGACTTTAATTTTAACAAATTTAAATGTGTATGTGTGTGCAGCTTTCAGTGCCCCTGCCCTGCCTAAATTTTGAGTCTTCTGGTCTCGCAAAGATCCATTCATTCCTGGTGGTGCCAAAACCTGCTGTGCCCTTCTGCCTCTCACAGGTTCCTTCAGCCTGTGAGGCAGCCCTTGTTAGTGTCTGTATGCTGTCATTTATTAATGATCCTATTTTGGATGATACTTATGTGGTAGCACAGCAGTTTTTATCTGTGTTGAAGTTATTTTCTAACCGGTCGCCATTTTTCTCTTCCGGAAGTTAAAAAGGTTTATGTACTTACTGTGAATACAGCTAACTTTGACCTTTTTATGACAGTCTTATATATAAGTCTCTTTAATTTCAGGTTGCCTTTCCAATCTTCCTCCAATGAAAAAAGCATCTCCATCATATGAGGAGAGGAGAAAGCAAGCCACTGCTATCGTCTTGCTAGGGGTGATTGGAGCAGAATTTGGAGCAGAGATTGAGCCTGCAAAACTCCTGACCAGACCACGCAGTTCTAGTCAGATTCCAGAGGGGTTCGGACTGACCAGTGGAGGCTCCAACTACTCACTTGCCCGACACACCTGTAAGTAATAGAAAACTGTACAATAAATTGGACCTGTCACTGAGAGATTTTGTAAGCTTACTAAAATTATTCATGTCCTGGTTCTAAAAAATACAGCTTACCTGATTGGTGTTCTGATCCTCTGCCTTTATTACTTTCTCAATCACTGAATAACTCTGTACTCTTGTGTTCAGCTAATTTCCATACAACTTTCAACATAGTTATCTGCATGCTTGCTTCAGGTTTGTGACTGTAACTATTAAAGCCAAAAGATCATCTTTACACCCAAGCAATTATATTGTTTTATCAGAACTTCAGCAATGGCAACTTGCATATTCTCTTAGTGCTGAGTTGTCTTTGAGGCTGATGTTCTAGATCTTTTTGGTAAGAGAACCACATGTTTCCTACAAAACTTTTGTCAAACAAAGGGCAGGAAACGGAGTGCTGCCATGAGGGCACATATTGGTGCCAAAAAACTCTCCCTGCTCCCTGTTCATCTGTCCCAGCAGACATTAACAATATATCTGCTGTGAACCTACAGACGTGGGGTATGGGTTATCCATTCCTTCCAAGTAATGGCTATTGAGATTCAGCTGATCAAGGTGAAAATGTTATGCACTGTATGAAAGGTTGTTCCTTATTTCTGGAGGTGAACCTGCAGAAGTCTTCTGCCTAATCCCAGGTATTTCCTGTAGACTCATAGTAGCAGGAAATCCAAAATGTATCCATACAGCAGACCGAATATATACCCCCACAATGTTCCCGTTAGATTTGTTGATAGACTTGATTACAATGACTGCTTTTTTCATACCAAACCTTCCCAGTCTGTCTCAGCTTCACTGCTTATAGAGCCTAGCTCAGGCTTTACACAGCTCGCCAAATTCTTGTGAAATAAGAAAGGTAAGAGCTGTCTGAAATCTGCGCCATATTGTATATGGAAACATATTTATTGGTTTGCAGGACCAAACACTTTAAAAAGGTGAATGATGTATAGACAATAAAATATACAGAGGCTGTATGATGGGCAGTGAACTAGTATTTTCATGAAGGGAGGTGGTGTGTGTATATGTATGTGTATGTATTTAAACTGTCTCTATACTGTCTCTTTACAAGTTACCGTAAATCACAGAGAGGGCTCCCTCTACTTGAAGCAGTCTCTGCTTGTAGACCTCTGTGCATTTCAACTCTCAGATTCCTGTATGTTCACCCAATCACATAATTTCCAAAATAAATCTTCAGTTGGTTAAATTTATTGTACAGGAAGGCGTATATCCTGCATTTGTGAACTGATGCAAATAATAAAAAAATCGGCTCTGAATGTTGTGGGTGGGAACAGCAGTAATGCGTGCTTGGCTGCCTTTTTAATTTCAGATATGTGTGGATTAAATGGAGCTGTATGACATTTATAATCTCTGCAGATCACTAGATGTGTGATCCCTGAATGGTTGTCTGTTTGTTTTCTCTTTTCCTGAGTTTGAGTGGCAGGGCTTTATTTCAGTTTACATGTGGCATAACCTCATTATTCCAAGATTCAACCAGGAGCTCCCTCTCCTCTTCAGCACTTTTGACATTTATCTGGGTAAATTCAATGCCACTTCAGAATTGTTTTGTTAAGGGCAGAAAGTTCAAGAAAATAACACCTTTTTGTATTCCTCTTTAGGCGTGTCTCCTAATCTTCATTCATATTTCTCTTCCATTCTGTATAATTCCACCCCCATTTATCTCCCTCCCCCATTCTATATCCTTCATCTTCAATTAAAGTTGCTCAGCATTCTAAATCCTGGTGTCTTAGACTATATTCCTCTCCCATTCCACCATTTCATTCCACCTCATTCATATTACTCCTCATTTTTATATAATTGTGCCTCATTCATATTACTCCTCATTTTATATCTTTCTATCTCTTTCATGTTATTCTTCTAATCTATTATTCTGCCTTTATTCATATCCATGCTCTATCTTATATCCTTCATTTTTTGTTCATTTCCTCCCACATTCTATATCATTTTATCACATTTAAAACCCTTCCCTATTCTGTATTGTTCCTCCTTCCTTTATATTTCGTCTTCATTATCATTTTTTCCATCCTCATTAATTGTTCTTCCTTCTATTTAATTCTACCTATCTTAATCCTACATTCCGTATCCTTCTAACGTCATACTAATTTTCTACCTTCATTCTGTATCATTCCTTCTTCCTTAATTTGTTCCTAATATTACATCCTCATTAATATTCTTCCATTGTTAATCATTCCACCTTCATACATATTTATTTCCCCATTCCTTATCATTTCATCGTCATTTGTAGTACTACTCAAATCCATATTATACTTTCCCTCCATTTACTAAATTTTTTCCTTTATTCATATCCATCTTCCTTTTTATGTCCTTCTCCCTTCATTCACTCCCTCTTTCCCCTAGTATTCTATATAATTTTACCCTAATTCAATGTCCTTTCCCATTCTGTATCATTCCACCTGCATTATTCCTCCTCATTGTTCTATGGTTCTATTCCCACTCACATTCTTTTCCATTCTATATAGTCCTACTCTAATTCATGTTTCATCTATGTTTTCTGTCCTTCCACCCTCATTCATACTTGGCATTTATTCCATATCATCCCTTTATATCCACTATTCTATATCAATCCACATTTATTCATTTTCCTTTTCCATTCTGCATCTCTCTACCCCTATTCCTCCTATATTATCCTTCTCCGCTGTACAATATTCAATTCCCATTCATATTCCTCCATTTTTTTTTATTTCAGCCCCATTCATATTTCTCCTTCATTCTTTATCATTCAGTATTCATTCAAATTCCTTCTCCATTTTAAACCCAGCCACCTTTCTTTATATTTCTAATTCATTTTATACCTAGCCACCTTTCTTTATATTTCTCATTGTTTTTATACCCAGCCAAATTTCTTTGTATTTCTCATTCATTTAATATATATTATAATATTTTGCTCTAGTGTTCACTTTAAACTCTCTCTCTGTTCAATTTGAATTTTGCCTTGAAACCACTTAGTTGTTATGCAGAATGCCTGATGTGACTGACATTGCTATTCTGATCACCTGTTTTGGAAGACAGATGGAGCTAGAAAAAGAAAACTGGACAATCATTTTGATGCAGGACTAGATACTTCATTTTAATTTTTTTTGTTTTCTTCTCTCCATAAATCTTTTGTTGGCTGACTAGCTCCTCAGAACACCAGTGCCACTCATACAAACTAATCTCTTAGCAATATTTTCCTTTGCTATCCTCCTTTGCAGCATTTGTCTACAACAAAATGACAGTTCTCCTTTACCTTCTGCTGACAACACATCCAGTAATTCTCTGCACTAGCTCATTTTTGTTTACTTCAGAATGAGTGTATACTTTTTCCATTGCCTTGGATTTAAGGGCAAGTGTAGGTATTATACCATTCCTTCTATAAACTGGAGTAAATTTGATTTAAAGCTCATTTATGGTCCTGGAATGAAATTGATCTTGCTTTCACTTTTCATTCACTGTGTTCAGACTTTGAAAGGCAGAGAAATTTCATTATTTTGCAGCTTCATGTCATATGATTACACAGGAGAGAATCACGTGTTATAACAGAATGATTTTCTAACTCATAGGGAAGTTACACATTTTTGTTATATAAGTGCAAAGTTTATCTTGTTGTTTTTATGACCTTCATATGTGTAATTGCTTGCGTTTTCATATTGTAATATGAAAGTTACATTTCAGTGTTCAACCTAAATTTTTTTTAGCTGGGTGGGACGAAATTGTAGGCAGGTGGCAGCCCCTGTAGTGTGACCCAACTCTTCAGTAACCACCCAAAAACAGGCGGGTGGTTACAGAAAAGTGCCAGGTGGTACATCCAGCTAAAGGGGGCTGGGGAGAACACTGCTGTAAATCACATTGCAGTTTGCATTCTTGCTGAACATTTGTTGTGATAAAACCATTTACAGTATGAAGTCAACTTGTTGTCATAACCAACATATAGGTAAATAGTTACATTGTAAGTCAGGTTGAAAAAAGACATAAGTCCATCAAGTTCAACCCCCAGAGAAATAAACATATCCCACATATACAACCCTATGGACATAGTTGATCCAGAGGAAGGCAAAAAATATATATAAAAAAAAAACCCTGGTACAATTTGCTCCAACAGGGGAAAAAAATTCCTTCCTGATTCCATGAGGCAATTGGATGTTCCCTGGATCAACAGTCTCTGTTATCTTTAATTTAAAGTTTTAATACCCCATTATATTCTGTGCTTCTGGAATGGCAACGTTTTTCTTAAAGTAATATATAGTAGATGCTGAAACTATTTCCTGAGGGAGCCAATTCTACATTTTCACAGACCTTACAGTGAAGAATCCTTTCATTTTCTGTATGTTGTACAGATGTACATTTAGCACCCCAGGTTTCTGCATTCACATTTTTTTCATGCAGAGCACCCATTGGCTACAGATGTGAGATTCATTATTTCAACTTTCAATGACTTGGTGATCTGGCAAAGCACAGTCATTAAACGGCACTGCTAGTTAGGTATAGTTGGCCACATGCTTTTTATAGGTACTTGTTATGGGACTCTGCAAGGTATCATTCAGAGTGGATAGTGATATAGCAGGAACGTGTGGTTGACTACACAGGCCAGTTTACACTTCCAGTCTGATCGCTAACTTGATAAAATGACCCAATCATCCAGGAATCTGAGGGGAATTCAACAGCAGACCATTTTTATCAGACACGTGTACTTTCGTTCAATGTTTACCAAGTCATGTATAGTATCCCATCAAGAACTACCATCCTTAGTCTTGTGGTTCACCCCGTAAACGGACCGTAGTGTGCAGGCAACAGTGCGGAGAGGGAAAGTAAACAATTGTCAATCTCAGTGCCTGGATCTCGGTGTAGAAGGCAGGGTTGGTTAGTTTAGACTTATGTAGATTGGGGGGTAAGGGTTACAGTTATTTAATTTATAGTATACTTATCCTTTAAAAGTTAATTTCTTCACTGCTGCTTTTATCTGGAGATTTTTTTTCACAGCACTTGTACAAGTTACAAAACTCTCCAGCTCCATGTTCTCATTTAGATTTTACTTTGTTAGTATTATAAATTGTATGTATTCTCCTGCTTATATAGGCAGCATTGTTTTCAGTGCATTTAAACATTTCAGACTCTTTATTTATATGCACCTCATATTGACCTGCACTTGACCTAAGGAGACTCAACTTTTTTTATAAGCTGATTTTGTCGCAATAAATTTTTTTGTGAGAATTTTTATGCTTTATCTGGACAGAAATGAATAAGTAATGACCCATTGCTTTCTTAGCAGTGAAATATGACAGTGGGTCTAACACTTTCTCATTCTTCACAATGAAGTTCTGCCACAACAAGATCTTTTCCCTCTTACATATGTATATCTATTGCATGTAACTCCAACATGAGTCTGTAGTCTCTCTATGTTTTAACTTACACGACCTTTGCACCTAGAACACATGCAGTCAGTAAATTCACAATCAGCTGCCCATTCATGTTTGCATTTTTTTACACCCCCAAATACTCTCCATAGGAAGTCCCATTGTCTAATTAGGCCCTGGATTGATTCTTTGAGATTATAAATTCTCTTACATACGTAGACTGTCATTACTGTTATTGGCTCCTCACCTCAACACCTCACTGCATAATTTTATATTATATACATATTTAAATCAGCAATATATATAATGACCACAAGTGTTCTATACATCCCACTATTAAGCTGCTATAATTAAAAGTCGTGTTGCAAGCATTACGATGTCCATGTTAACCCAATGCTGTTAATGCAGGTTAATGCAATCCTTGGCCAGTATAGCAGGGACTGATGGGTATTGGAGAATATACATTAGCCCAGCCAGCATTTGTCCTGCACTAGATAATGGACTGAGAGGTTAAGAGCGAGGACTGCACAGCTCCAATCAGCAGAGCCTTTCCTGGGCTAATTACCTCTTTACTACGCTGACTCTAATGTGACATGTTTATTGCCTTAACTAACAACTCATTAGATCCCTTGATGTTTTTGTCAATATTAATTCCTTCATTTAAACCAAGTCAAAGTTTAAACAAAGATGTCCTAGCTGGGAAATGGGCAGAATTCTTAACAGGTCCTGGTAAAACCTGTTCCTGCTCTCAGACTAGACTGTGTGAACAACAAGATGGCTAAATCTCCTTCATCCTGAATTGGTCAATGTTGGTCATAATAGTCTGATGTACCTGTGATTGATGTTTCATGCTTATGTGTTGACTGACCATATTCCATAACCTCATCACGATTTCAGAAAACAGCCCTGTATTAAAAAAAAAAAGTTTGCCTATAGCAGCCATACCAAGATATTCAGATATGGCCATAAAAACATTTCCTGTGGTCACTGGATCTGCCAATACCACCTGGTGTCCTGTTCTTATTATAATTATTATTATTGTATTACACAGTATTTATATAGCACCGACATATTACAGAGTGCTGTACAAAGTCCATAGTTAGGTCACTAGCTGTCCTTCATAGGGGGTCACAATTTAATGTCCTACCATAGTCATATCTTTAATACAGTCTAACGTCAATGTTGGAGGGAAGCCAATTAACCTAACAGCTATGGATTGTGGGAGGAAACCTTAGTGCCTGGAGGAAACCCACACAAACACGGGGAGAACTTGCAAACTCCATGCAGACAGTGTCCTGGCCCAGATTCCAACCTGGGAACCTAGTGCTGCAAAGGTCAAAGTGCTAACCTCTGAGCCACTGTGCTGCCTAACAATATTTGTTATGGAGGATGCCTATCACAGAGATAGGACAATCACCGTGGAACTGCGATCTCCTATATCTGTCCAGCCTTTGAGGATGGGGATAACCAGGATAGATTTCTCTATTAGGAGGGTCTGCTGCTTGCCTGTGCTGTGATGTCCGATCTGAGGACTAAAGGAACAGAAATACTAATATTAATATTGCATGTTAAACCATTCTTATTAACTGTTAGCCTCAAGAGTTAGGCTTATCCAGCAAAAATATTCCTTCAACCTATTTACGAACCTTTTTTTTATTTAATTTGCCTTAGTCTGCAATCTTGTGACCTCTTTCCATGTCTTTTAGTAGTAGAGACTAGTTATCTGCCACTGCACCGGGTCAGCCATCGAATTTTGCATCATGTTGCATTTTGACACCATTGCCTAAAGATTTTAGGACCCAGTGCACATCCCGCTGATAGGCCCTGATTTATTAAAGCTCTCAAAGGCCAGAGAGGATACACTTTCATTAGTGAAGCTGGGTGATCCAGCAAACATGGAATGGATTTCCTAAAAGTCATTATCTATTTGTTAACAAATGTTTTGAATCCTGGATCAGATCCATTCTAGGTTTGCTAGATCACCCAACTTAACTGATGATGAAGTGTGTCCTCTCCAACCTTGGGGACCATTAAAAAAATCACACTTACCGTATTTTTCGGACTATAAGACGCACTTTTTCTTCCCCAAAACTGGGGGGAAAAAGTGGGTGCGTCTTATACACCGAATACATGTTAAATATACCGGTAATTAAAAAAAATCATACTCACCCGATCCCGCGATGCTGTGGGCTTCTTCTTCTCCTCGCTCTCCTCCCGGCTGCAGCGCGTGTCTCCTGCGTCTTATAGGCCGGAGCGTCTTATAGTCCGAAAAATACGGTAAGTGTGAGCTGTCCAAGTAACCATGGGGAGATATGCACAGTTTTAAAAAAATACCATTTCACTCACCAAAGCTGTCACAAATTCAATTGAGAATTTGAAAAATTGAGGTAGATTTTTATGAATAAAAATGAGTAACCCGGTAAAGACTTCATGTAAAAATAGTTTTTAATTCTACAGTAATAACTATTGTTAATAGTGCACTATAACTATAGTGTACAATTATTTCCTTCATTTCTTGGGTTGCAGTCCCTGTCTGTTTTTTCAGCCATTCTTTTCAGATGTTGTCTGTGTATTTGTTCCCTCCTCCTGCGTGCAGTATTCTGCAGCTGGTAGTCAGGGAAATTGATTTAATTTGCTATTCTATTTATCAACACATTTAAATATGTAGCCACTTATTACTAATTCATTGGCTTTGTGCTGCAGGAATGTGAATCATGATGCATCTGAGCCGATATGAAGGGAGCATAGTAAGTAATCCCTTATGAGTGCAGTAGTCATTGAGCATTTCATTAAATTGTGTTCTTCTACTTTGTGTCTGTGCTATCCTTTCCTGCTCAGACACTAAAGCCGGTCATTTCCCCCAGCCATCCGTGCCACACACATGGGTATGCACAATGACACACGTGGGTGTATGCCACCATTTCCCCATGACACTCATACTGTACTGCAGAGGCAAATTGAAAAATCTGGTGCCCCCGCCTATAACTCACATTCAGTGCGATATTCATTTACTCTCCCTTGTCTTGAAAGTATTGATTTTGCTGGCGGTGTTTTGACGAATACAGAAGGATGTACTGTACCACCGCACTGCTGTATGTTTGCATTATAAAGCATCTAAAGCTACCTTTTTTATTTTTAAAAAGAAAACCTGTGGCAGCTATATAAACATATATAGCAACAAGGCTCATTGTAAGAGTGGCTGAAAAATGTGGGAGAAGGAGCAGAGCAGGGAATGTTAGCAAATCATGACATGGGCAATCTCTTGTACCATGGAGTAATGATTCAGTTACATTTAGGGAACCTGTGCTTCAGTTCAAGGTTCATTAGTATGAATATTAGTAATAAAAGAACACGTAATACAGGGTGCCCAGTGTATTCAACTCTATCTATAAAGAGTCTTACATTCCCTCAAACATTCCCTGGTGTAGAATGAATTACCACCATTGAAACATGGACCTGGAAGATTTTCCACCAGGGTATGTTTGAAAGAATGTCTGATTCCCCACTTTATAAATATAGCCCTAAGAGGATTTAATTTACTTTCTCTATTCCCTTTTGTGTGTGACAAAGTATTTTTTTTTATTAGCAACCATGAAACAATAATGGTCAGTAAAACAATGTAAGCGGTGAAATCTAGAGTTGCCTTTTTACATTTGTGGCTAGTGGGGTAATGGGCCCGTTCTTATAAGTGAAATGGTGCCCCCATAAAAAAAGTGCCCCCTATATTCATGGTAAGTGGAATGGTGCCCTTCACAAAAAGGATGTTGAGTACTGACATTGGTTCAGGAACTATGGTGGGATCAACAGTTGGGAATTAAAGTAGGCAATGCTTAAAGAACTTCAACCCTAGAGATCCATGGAACCCTGGTTGGAAAACCCAGTTCTAAGGTAAATATTTTCTGACTTTGAAATGGAAATCCGCCAGGTTTCAGCCAATAACCAAATAAAATTCCAAGATTTCTCTGTAAAGAAAAAAATAAAATCACAGGCAGATCATTGCAACTGCTTGGAAATCTTGTTATTCCCCCTTCCTGTACTTGTACAAATTATTGATGTGTACATCTCTAGGTAGCTGGACATCATGTGATCATTGCCTGGGCCTTAATTTATATAAAAGACTAAAGACGCCATGAGTTTTTAAGCCTGTGTTTAATCTATAAATTGTCTTTCATACTCGGTAAACTCTGTTGCTCTGCATACATTTCTCCTGTCCCTTGTAATAAACTCAGAAAAGAATTGACAGTTCTTCATTCCTTGATTTCAATGCAAATCTTACTTTGGATTTACAGCTATGTCAAATCTTTCTGAGCTTGTGATGCTTTCAAGCCAACAGTGAGAATACCTGATATAATGAAAGGTTTTTTTCCCCGAACAGTCAGATTCTTTGTGTTCTGATTTTAGTTTTTTTTATCTGTAGTAAGGATATTTAAAGTGCAACTATACTTTAAGAATAACTGTACTTTATCTATTCAGTGCAAAGTAAACCGTTTGCTTTAATCACCACCCCACCTTAACACATACACTGTGTGGCCAAATATTTGTGGATACCTGATCATTAAACTTGTGTGAACTTGGCGTCCCATTCCAACATTATGGGCGTTTTAAATAGAGTTGCCTAACTTCCATTGTCAACATAATTTTGAAATTTGTCTGTAGGAATTTGTGTGTATTCAGACAAGAGAGATCTTTAACCACCTGAGCGTTACACTGAGGTCTAGATTTCTGTACCAAAAGTGTTCCACTGTTTTTCATGAAATGTTTTTTTTAAATTGTAGACCTGTAACTTACAGAAATATGTCCGAACAAGGGTCTAGTAGATATTATGAATATAAAAAATGAAATGAGCGTTTGAATTTACCAGTTATGTACTTTGTATTAATTTTATATTATTTTGTATTGGATTGGATACACGAGTTTGTATCCAATCCAATACAAAATATGAATTTGAATTTACCAGTTATATACTTTGTATTTATTTTGTATTATTTGCATTGGATTGGATACAGGAGTTTGTATTCAATCCAATACAAAATGAGAGTTTGAATTTACCATTTACACACTTTGTATTTATTTGAATTATTTTGAATTGGATTGGATACAGGAGTTTGTATTGAATCCAATACAAAATGAATGAATGAGATTGAATTTGAATTTCCCGCACACGCGCCGACGTCATTACGCACGCAGGGAGAAGCCAGGCAGCTTTTTTTTCTCCGCCGGACAGCTTCTCGTTTCAGAAGGCACCCGGCTGGACGGAGAACGACGCGGGACGATCAGCGGGACCAGGTAAGATGCCGGCCGGCTTCTTACCGGTCCCGCTGGTATAGGAGAAGGCACCCGACACTGGAGAGGGAGATCGACGAACACGACGCTGGATGAGCACAGTGGGACCAGGTAAGTGGGGATTTTAATGTAGGGAAAATCTCGGGGTTAACCAAAATAGCACTTTTTTTTTAGCCCGTACCAAGGTCGGGCTTAACGGTCGGGAGGTTAATAAATCGGGCCCTTGTTAAACCATGTGTTAATCAACTTTGCATTATGCTCCTAAACTCATAAATTTTGAGGAGTATCTACATACACCTGGCCATAGAGTATATTTAGCTTTCTTCAAAATATATGTCAAATTAAATTTCCTGATATGGATAAGCACTTAACTTACTCAGTGGCCCTGGGCTATTCTTCACACAAGACGTTTGTAAACTGTATAAGCCAAGAGTTTGTCATCTTCTACCCTACACAAAAGTGGTGCAGCAGTAAATTTGAGTACAAAAGCTTGATAATGTACTTTATTCCTCTAAATATTAAAATCACCTGTCATGAGGGAAATAACGAGGGCTGCCAGTGCTGGAATGCTTGTTACCCAGCTGTGAATACATATTCACAAACACACGATATAAACACAACCTTAATATGTAGACCACAGAAAAATTGGTGAATAACGAAATACCCCGACTTTTAAGGCCAAATAGGATGTTCTTCAAACCGCGTCATTAAAAAAATGTAAAAACTTGCTTTATTATGTACATATCATTAAAGTATCTTGACACATCAAAACTCAAAAAAAGGGGAATGAGTAAAAACACTGAGCACCAGTATAGATCTCCATGAGTATTTTCTCTTTAAGGCAGATGAGCTTTTTTCCTTGTTATGCAGGTGAAATGACGAATAACTAGCCCTGTATATAGTAACACTGGAGTAATTCCTGCCTCCCTGGAGCATATTCACCACGCTATGTGAGAGAGATCCTCAGCTGGTAATCTGCATATGAAACATCAAAATCTCCTTTTCCTGAGGAAGCGTACTAGTTTCCATGAAACGCGTTGAAATTTGAAACACCCTAAAAGCGTGTGCCATAAAGAGATCTACTGGTGCTGAGTGTTTTTACACATTTTCCATTTTCTGAATTTTGATGTGTCAGGATATTTTAATGATACAGACTGTTTTTTCAGCAATAAGATCTTTGTTTGCCTTAACGTTTATAAGTCTTATATAACAAATCGCTCAGACAGAAACCAGATCCTAAATATGCATTTCAGTGGAGTTACCTTTTAGTTTGTGGAACAATACTGTTGTTTTCTCATGCTGAAATCTCAATGTTCCTGCTTTTAGTAACCTCACTAAAAATTCCTGCCTTATGTCCGAATTCATGTACCCCAAAGACCTGTTTAAATGGTCCGTGAAAGCTGGGCAAATGTAGGCCTGCCTGGGGTATTTCACAAGGCTTCAGTTTTGTATCTTGGAAAAAAAAAGAGTCTCTAGATTCTGCTTTTTCCCCAGGAATAACCTTCAAGGCTTTTGTTAAATGCCAAGCAAGCCTGTCCTGAGATTTCTCTAAGCTGCTCCGGTGACCTCTGCAGAGGTCCTGAATATCTAATGGCTGCTGTGGTTGACCCTGGTGTCTTCATTCCTTACTGCTGGAAAGATAATAAGGGAGTACAAAGCCAAGAGCAGCATATTAGAGATGGAGCAGACCTAATAGGGATCCACAGCTGTTCATGACTGAAATGTATGTGTTCTTAACCTTGGCAAATGTGTGTGTCTTGTCCCCTCCTCCCTGTCACTGAGAAGAATGCAGTGATTTCAACTTCCAAAATAATAATTTAGGAGTTCCAAGAAAAACACAAAATACATCATTTTCCAATCATAGAAACCTTGCATGTTAATGGGATTTCTAAAATTCATAAAACTAAAATAATGTGTGGTGACCTGCTGTTGGAATTCTTGTCAGACACTTCTAATATAGGGTGATAACTGTACTATACCCAAATCTCATCTTTTTAGGGTTTTAGACTAAAAATATAAATACATAAGCCATTAGAATGTTGTGTTCCTGTCTCTGTATTTTGGGTGCAACAAATGTCAGAGGAGTTTATTATTACTGTATTATATCAATAAGCCTCACCACTATCTCCTTGACAATGAAATGTCACAGGAATACACTTTGGCAATGGCCTATAGGTGATTTCCATGGGATTGTGAAGGTGCCCAGCATCTCCAAAAGGCCGGGACCAAGGTAGCTTTGTTTTTTTGTTCTTTTTTTCTGCTTGGATTCTTGCAGTAAAGCAGATCTTGCATTTACCATTCCATTTTTGCATTCCGTTTAAACAATTTTTTTAATGTATAACTGTGTTTACAATCAATCTGTTTGCCCCTCAAATTGCAAAAAAAACAATTTTACCACTCTGGATAAAGAGATTAGGTCACTTTACTGTACTGCCTCTCCAATCCACACTGGCAGTTGAACCCACGTTCCATCACTCCATGTTCATTGAGAGAATTTTTTTGGCTCTTGATTTCCTAATAGTAAATGTGGAATTTGGGGGACAGCACTTAGCTTTAGAAAATGTTAGTGCATATCTGTCTATTATTCCCTTCCTCTCTCTCCCTCTCATTCTTTCTCTCTCAGCAGATAACCATCCAAAGGCAATTATTTGGACTGGGGAACTAGAGCCATGTCTGAATAAATAACTGAAATGCTGAATAACAGGCCATGGTTGCTGTGTGCAATTCAAGGATTCATGGCTTTAGATGGTGATCTGGTAAAGAGGCCATTGATTGAACCTTTTAGGTTGTCAGGAATCACAGGGCTGCTAATTTGCATATTATTAGGAAACCGAAAATATTTCATAAACCGTTTCATGTAGTGGTTTTAACACTTCCAGTCTGAATACAGATCATTGTTTAGCCTGGAGTACTCTTTCAACTATTCCCCTCTTCTACATGACTAAATCTCTCTGCTACTCAGACAACAAAACCACATCCATTTTGGATTTATTGTGTCCATAAAAGATGGCGTATAATGCCATGAACTCATTCCATACAAGGTTGACAGTAAATAATCCCTTGCGCTATTTCTATACATTTTATGGTTCCCTAACAACATGTTTCATCTATATAGCGCTATACATCGTGTTGTGTAATACTGAAAATCAATGCCTGCAACATTGGACCACACTGTGTGTGTTGCTTTGATTTTTGTTTTCATTTTTTCTATTCAATTTGTGTTTGTTCTGTTTAAATACACTGTGTATGTAGTTTTTAAAAATCTGAATTTTGTTTATTGGACAAAATAAACTTTTTTCTGGAAAGATCGTTCACAAGAGATGTAATGATTTCTGCATTTACTCAGCAAAGGATTAATGAGGCTGTAATAGCTATTAGTGATTAGCAATTGAACAGTTGTTATTGATCAATAATGTCTATATTATGGCGTTTACCCTAAATGTCTTGTGAGATCGGAAAGTGCCAGGCTTCCTTCCTGCTTTCATCCTCTCCTTCTGGCCTCCCCTGTCCCCAGCACGTCAGGTGCCATATGCAATCATTTGTCTGTCAAACAATTTTCCTCCCCATTAAGTTTTATGCTTTTAAGCTGATGCGCTGCGGAAGTCCTGCACCTTTCTGCTGAGGCGGCTGATCTTTTTTAACGTGCTGCCCGTTTAATCTGCTGTTAAGTCTTGTAAAACCATTTTACTCATTCAAGAGATGGCTTTTAATGCAATATATCTTTTTTTTCTTTTATTTTATCACAGGCAAAGCTTTGACCTTCTTACTGCTGCAGCCACCTAGCCCCAAGCTCCCTCCTCACAGCACCATCCGCAGGACCGCTATTGATCTGATTGGACGTGGCTTCACGGTGTGGGAGCCGTATATGGATGTATCGGCCGTGCTGATGGGACTTCTGGAACTGTGTGCTGATGCTGAAAAGCAGCTTGCCAAGTAAGTCACTTTCAGAGTGAACAGAATAAATAACATGGCGTGACTGTTATTGCTTTTTTTTTGCTTCTAATAGCAATTAAAGGAATGGGGGGATGAAGGCCACAATGTGCTGATCTTTTTGCACCTTAGCTGCCTGACTGTGATTCTGGATCAATGGTTTTTGGGCCACTTACCTAGAACAGGTATGTGGATTAAAAACTCTGGCCTTTCCCATATATCCCTTATTTACATACTTGTTTATGGTCCGTATTACTGGAGAATTGACATGACACCGTTAATCTGAATTTTCATGATAGGTTAGCAATAGCAGAAAAGACATCTGTACATCCTTATGCTACAGGAGGACTCTATAGGTGGCTTCTGTCTCTTGGAGCCTCTAGTGGGCAATATCTCCAACGCAGGTTTTTTTTCCTCCCTAATTTGGACTTCTAATGTTCCTGTCCACATACAGATACAATCTAAAAGTATATTTTATGCCTCGTCTGTATATATATATATATATATATATATATATATATATACGATATAGAAGATACATTTATTTATACCGCTTCATCACTTCATTTTCATCAAGAGAAACCTACAAAACTTTACTATCAACAGTTCTTTATTTCATTGTCTGGTTGTCAGTCATATATGCACAAAATTATTATTGTTATTATTAATATTAATAAACAGGATTTATATAATGCCAACATATTACGCAGCGCTGTACTTTAAATAGGGGTAGCAATCGACAGACAGATACAGACAGTGACACAGGAGGAGAGGAGGACCCTGCCCCGAGGTGCTTACAATCTAAAAAATGAATCTTTGCAAGCAGAAGGCAAAGGCTAGTCACCCGTATTGCCTCTGCAGCTGATATCATGTTTCCCCGAAAATAGGACCGACCCCCAAAAAATTAGCCCTAGCATGATTTTTTCTTTTTGAGGATGCTCAAAAAATAGGCCCGACCCCGAAAATAAACTAAAATATATAAATACATGGACAAGATGTGCTTATTTAGGGAAAGCGCTATTGCTAGACATGAGCAATTGGGGACAATGGTTCTAAAGAAAATGGAGTCAAATTCAAGATGGAATTCAGGGTTTGGAGAGTTACGTTGAAGATCCAAAATGTAATGAAATTACTATATTTGAATAAATGTTGATTTTTTTGTTCAAGAATAAATGTCAACTGTTCATGAAAAATAAGACATCCCCTGAAAAAGCCCTAGTGTATTTTTATGTGCATTTAATAAAAGACACTGCCTTTTTTTCGGGGAAACGGTATTTACTCCATAACTGACTTGCAATGTCACAAGTGTGACTTTGTGCAGGTTGGCATCTTGATAGTGGCAAAGTTTGCTTCCTCATGTCAGAGTTGTTGCTGTCACATGAGGGCACAGTGCAATCTAGGGGCCCTAAGACTTAGATTCTTTTAAAGTTTTTAGGTAGAATAAGAATCTCGGTTTATACTTGAGTATATATAGTATTTGAAGCTCAAAATGCCAACATTTTTAAAACAATCCTTTGTAACATATCAACATGGGTTTAGTTTTAATAATCAACGTTCAGATCCTAGGGGTAACATCCAAAAACTCTAGTGTACCATGGGCTGATTGGCTAGCTATTTGAGGTCCTAAACTAATCTTGCTTCATGAAAAAAACAAATCTTGGATGGAAATTTTTTTTTTTCTCCCTTTGGTAAGGGTTTATAGGAATATTTTAATGTGTAGGGGACATCTATGCCTCTGGAGTTTATGGGAAACAAATGACTGGATATTGGACTGGTCCTAATAATATTTTTTTAAATTTAAACTGGATTAACTTTATTATTAAAGCTAAATTCACAGTGAAGAAAATTACATTTGTATTACACAACATGGGAGTAACATCCATAACTGGACCTCCATATTTTGATTGCACAAGGATAATGACAAAAATCTTACTACTTGCATTTGTGATTTGACATTTTCTGTAATTAAATATGATCAAATCATCATGATTTTCTTTCAGCTTTTCTGTACTTGGCAATACATTTCTAAAGTAAAAAATATTCTGCTCTGACTTCTTAGGTCATACTGGTACCTAATAGGACTGATAATAATGATGACTTTGACATCCTGGTAAAGGGAGTTGAACACTTGATTAAGTATATTCAAACAGAAAATATACACCTTCCCTATTTGTAGCGTGTATGGATTTTTATTTATTTTCATTTTTGCTTACAAAATGAAAAGCAAAAAACAATATTTTTATCTTCAAGTCTTTACTGAAAGTATCTATACAATGCAACAGTGTAATGAACTGTACAAAGCCAAGTATATGAATATTATTGTTCTATTCTTTTTTGCCTTAAAAATATAGCAGTTCCCCATTTTTTTCAATCTTTTTTTATTGAAGTTTACATTTTGAAAGCATACAAATAAGTATAGAAAAATATCCATACATATAAATAAAAATAGTATAAATTTCACATCAAAAACTGAACAATATGAGTCAGGCAGTTCCCCTTTTTTCTGATTGCCCAGAAGCCCTGTAAAATTCATACACAATCTAACTGCCGTAAATTATATAATACTCGCCAATTAAGGTTACCATTTTTTTGCTTTCCTCTAACAACATTCTAATTCTTTCTAAATTATTCTGTCATGGCTAAATATAAAAACTTCTTGTTTATTATTTCCTACAAACACATACACACTATTGCAATATCACAATATAAAATCTTTAATGAAAGAACAACGCTAAGATAATACACACAAACAGGGGTACAATATGAAACAAAGGCTTCTGTTGATCATCAAATAGTTTACAAAGAAGCCATTGATCCCCAACCTGAGGCATGTCGTCTTCCTGGTCCTCTGTGACATGCCGCCATGAAGAGTGCTGTCACTAGCGTGTATTATGAGCCCTGCCATTCCTTATCTTATCTTATGCTCTCCATGCTCCCTTTATCTTCAACCTGCACTTATTCTTCACTACTTGCACTGTGAAGAGGAATATGTCACACTTAGAATTTCTAATAATATTTTGTCCTCCAGTAAAGATTAAGGAATCCCCTTGCATTTGGGATTCTTGCTTACAGCCAAAGAAAGACACCATCTTAATATGAATAGGGTCGCGGCTGAAATGATTTCAGGTCAGTGTTTGCAGAATAATCGGATCATCCACACAATATGTGCATCTAGCATTGATCAGCATCTGGTTACAGGTTTTATCAAGAAGCATGGAGTACAAAGTAATATTATATGAGGCTCATCTTCTTGTAGCAGAGGTTTACAGTACTGGTTATTGTCTGTCAGCTTATATTAGGTGATCCAGCTACTTAAATACATTTCTGGCCCATGTTTTTTTGAGGTAAGTAAATCCAAACTGAATAACAAAAAATGATTACTATGTTTTTATCTTTTTTCATAAAGTACTATTATTATTTTTTCTTTTTACATTTTTACACCTCCTTGTTGCTGATCACTTGCCCTTTTTTCAATCACCAGCTATCTGCGTTTTTTGGAGTTTAGCTATAGCCCTAAACTAGGGGTTGCTCATGCTACAGTTAGCACTTTATAGTCCCGAAAGCAGAGCTGATATAAAATCAATCTTCACATTCCTCAATGTGATGCACTGTTCCTGTCTGATCCATAGAGGTGTGTAGGTAGGAAGGAGGTGAGCACAGACTTTAAAGATTAAGTTTATAATGCTTTTTGAGCACCTTGGGTTTTGGGATCAGCTATCTAATGTGCTCTAGCACTGCAAGAGCCTCCCAGGTTGAGTGATGTAGGTATCCCTGGAGGCTCTGCACTCCCATTCAGTCTTGACTGAAGACTGAAAGGGGTGGTGCAGCACCATTTCTTTTTTGCACTATAAAAAATAAATAAATACCATTTTTCCTTTACATATAAGTTGTCTACCCTTTTATGTAAAGTGAAAAAGTTGAATTTAGGTACGCTTTACCATTTTTCTAGATAAGTTCCCTTCCTCTGTTCTGTGAAACTACCTCAACAAAGACATTCTGTTTTTGGCAAGTGATGAATCTAAGCATGAAGTCATAAATAGAACTAAGAAGATATTAAAACATGCTGGCAGTGGCATTATTCATAGGAACATTCAGTGTCACTGTAGAGGGTAGGTAGGGTGAAGGTAGATTAGCATGTGCCAGTTGTATCGTAGGAACAATGCCAACTGACAAATTATCTCACCTGTACAATTTACCTTCTTCCCCACTTCCTCAGTATTTGCAAAGGTAAGTGACCCTTGGCAAGCTTTAACATATCTCCTGACTTGAGGCCCATGTAGGAAACGTACTCAAATTCTCTGTTCTAGAAATTATCCTTATCCCTGACCTGACAAATAAAAAAACAGGTACAGCAAGGAAAGCTGATGATCTCTTGTTATTAAATATTTATGGCAGTTTTGCCGGTTACCATTAGGAATATTATTACTGTTATTAGAACAGCTTCTTTTTAGCTTTGTAAATATGGTTATGTGTTCATGAAAAGCAGCATTTTAATTTCCTCCCCATTGATGATTTAGAGGTAAATGCCTTAACTTAGGTTGACCTTCTGTGTAATGTGATTAAGGCAGAAATGTATTTATGTTTTGCTATGCTAAGGTCCCATAGTAAATGGTTTCATTTTGCAGGGATAAATATAGCAAGAGTCCTTAAATATCAATGTATTTTTACTCTGTATATAGTTGGAAAAATGGGATTATGTTATAATTGTGTCTCATGTACTTTGTCACATCATATATCATTACCAAAGTCCCATCATATATCTTTTATATCTAAAGGGTTTTTCTTTTTTTTTTTTTTAATTTATTTAATATCTATTGCTGACTTTTCAGTGTCCAAGCTGTAGTGCTTTTACCCTGATTTTGGCTATGTAACCTATTTGGTCATCGACCTGCATAATGAATTCAGGACACAAATTTATTTATTTTTTTGGTGGGGGGCTTTGCATGCCTGATCCAGGTCAGTGATTAATACAGTACTGAAGGTACTAGATCAATTTGACAGCTCTGGAAATTGCACTTTGAAAAATAAGTCTGCAGTGGCAGCCCTCCATAGTTCTATCCTCTCAATTTAAAATGTATCTCGATTCATTATCCAAATTTCCCCACAAAGCTATCTCTGCCCGGCTAGAGCAATTCTCAGCTTTATATTTATATTTTATATTTTTTTTGTAGTAAGTAGCTGTTTTATTACTTCCTATTACACCTTTATTGAAAAGCTTCCTTATGTTGTAGGAAGGCCCTCAAATTTCACCTCACCCTTTAAAGTCTCTATAGAGCTCAGTGTTTCTCAAACTTATTAACACGGTGAACCCTTGAAATAACTTTCTGGTCTTAGGGAATCCCTTATATTTATTATAGCCACAGCTCACAGTACATTAGCTTGGGGGTCAGTGAAAGGAATCCCCCAGAATGCCAAAATGCCAATACATTTCTGACTAGTGAGATGAATGTTGCCCTTATATATAGCCAGAAAGATCATTGGTGTTACCGAGAGGCACAAATTGCTGATTGCTCAAGCAACTTCTGAAGGAATCCTAGGTTGAGAAACATTGCTCTAGGTAGTACAAAAATTGTTTACTACTTTTTTTTCTTGTTAATTACTGATGTTTGCATGTGAATTGGTATAGAAAGAGGTGGGGATAGATGGCATTCTGTAGTTCAGAAGCTAAGGCTAACAAACTGGTTGGAAATTCAGAGCAGTTTTGTTTCTTTTTTTCCTTTATTTTTTTTTTTTTTTTACTTTACCTGAATGTTGTTCTGCCTTATTGTTTTATTTTTTTTTTTGTTTTTTTTTTTTATATTTTTGATCTAGAACAATATTTATGTTTGAAAATTTGATGATATTATTATGATATCACAAGACACATTCTAATAAATATTACAAAGAAATGAAAGAAGATTATAATAATTATTGATTTATATATCTAGTGTCATATCTAGCAATCTCTCCCTTGATGATTTACAAAGTGTTGCAAACAAGGATGAGTAATAGAGATAATAATAAAATAAATTATGCACTGGAGGATAAAACACATTATAAACAAAACCATTGGTTATATGAGCTAAGAATTTACAAAAAGGGGTGCATATATACAGAAGTTATATTGATAAATATTTGTTCCAAGGCTGCACTTTAGGATTTTTCATGTCTTTAAGAAAGCACGATAGCAGGCTGAATCTTTCCTGGCCAAATTCCACATGCTTGAAAGAAATTTACTCCAGCAATTCTGCAATCATCTTAAGAGGTCCAGCGGTTCAGGCAGTTGTCTATTCACACAAGTATTACATAAGCCATAATGGCTAGGGGGGGAAAAAAAAAAAAATCACAAAGGCCATAAAGCGTTTTCATTTAGGACCCAAGTACTTGAATACACACTGTGAAAGAAAGGTGTCTATGGTGTACTACACAGCAGAGACTCTAGTGTGTCAATATGTTTTCCTTTTTTTTTTCTTTTTTTTTTAATTTTTAAAGCAAGGCAACACATTCTGCTTTCTGGTTTAATTGCTTAAATGCACTACCTAAAATTTTTCTAAAATATATTTTCATAGTAAAGGTATTTAAACCCACTTTAAAATAAAAAAAACTAAAGGCATATTAGATATCAGTAACTGGCTTGGGAAGGCAGTTATTTAGTAAATCCACATTATTATTATTTGAGAAAGAATCATTACAGTGAATTAGGTGCATTCCAGCTTTATTGTTTTCCTAAACATTCGATTTTTTTTTCATTCTTTTTGCATGTTTTCTCATTTTTTTATTGTTTTTGTATTTGTTTAATTCTATTGATTTTCTTCCCCCCTCTCTGGACATTTTTTTTAAACTAATAATGTTGTACATGGTCAAAAGGTAACATAAGAAAACAGACAAAAGCAAAATATGTCAAATCCATAATACCCCAATTTACTGCAAGTTTAATAGCTACTAAACGCCCAATCCAAAGTATTATGGATAACGATTCTAATTTTTTGTATCTGTAGATCAATATGTAGATGATAGATGGCAATCAGGGGATGGTGTGGATGTATAGGGGCCGGAGAGTTAAATTTAAAAAATGAAATATATAAATGACATTTTATAAATAAATGTGATTTTCTTTAAAAAAAAAAATGTTAAAAATAAAAGTATTGAACAAACTAATCTTATTTGAATCTTAAGCAATATGATTGTAAATGCCTTTGGTATTTTACATTTACTTGTGGTAAATCAATGACTGTCATGTAGAACACACATGCACCAGAATACACACTGTGAAGGGAAGGCGTCTATGGTGTATTACACAGCAGCGACTAGTATGTGCTAATATGTCTTTCTTTCTTTTTTTATTTTAAAGCAAGAACAATTATTGTAATTTAAAATAGCATCAACACATTCATTTTCCTGGTTTATTGCTGACCATATTTTTTTTCATTCATATTTTTTTTGTTTATTTAATTTTCTTAAAAAGGTAGGTTAAAAATAAAAAAAAATGCTATTGGACAAAATTGTTTGAATCTTAAGCAATAGGATTGTAAATGCCCCTGGTATCTTACATATACTTGTGCCAAAACAATGACGGTCATGTAGAACACACATGCACCTGCAGTAAATGTTTTGTTAATGTCAGATTCACCAATCTATAAATGTACCCCTATATGTATGTTTACACAAACACGTATGTATATGTTTAGGTGTGTATGGATACAAAGTAGACATGATGTACGTTTTTTTTACATATATTACTTGTTTGGTTTCCTTTTTTATCCATTATTTATTTTATTTTTTTAATTCATATTTTATTTTAAGACTTTTACGTGCGTGCTGCCTTTACAAATCTAATTTCCATGGGAGCTTTTAATGTATTTATTTTATGCTCACTCTGCATAACAAAGCTTTAATGCTTCCACTATTTTATATTTGCATTCCAAATGCAGCCAGTTATTGAAATTCATAAACTGGATATAAACAGAAAAGGTTTTTACCCCAACAACCCATCTCATATATCTTTTTTTTTTTCCCTTATAAGTAATTCTAATTTTTCTGGTACATCCTGGCTGTCATAAAGATTAGTATGCCTCCCTCCACCTGAATAAATGAATGTATCAGCTTGTAGCCTTGAGCAGCCCAAGGCAATTTTCATCATGATAAATTGCATAATAAGCGAGAAAGTGTTTGCTTATTAATCCGTAACAAGATTTAGATTGAAAATGGCCTCTTACACCCATGACAGGTACAGTAGTGACAGGAGAAAGAGCTGCATAGGACCAGACAGCAACAATGTGCGTAAGGGGTTGAGACGTGCATTTTACCCTCCTGCCACCCTGCTGGGCTGCCCCCTCATGTGCCTGATTTAATGCGTGCACAATAACAGCACACAGCTGCCTGGCTCTGATGTTAAGCGTGCTTTATGAAGGAGCTTTTCTGCCAGACTTGTGCTTTTCTCTTCTTCTCTTTTTATTCTTTTCTTTTACTCTTTCATTTCAGCTCGCATTTACTGATGGATAGCCAGCTGACACAGTACAGATAACTGTGCAGGTTTGCTGCAAAGTTTTGTCTCACTCCTTAAACCTCTATTTTTTTTTTTTTTGCCACGCAAGTATTCATTTAGTTTTTTTCTGTACACGCAGACTGTAGAGATTGTAGGCCTTTCATTTCTGGCATATAATGTGTATGTAGTGTTTTCTGAGTAATTTCATTTTAGTTTGATGCAAGTTTTGTAGTAACGAGTTGCACTGTAAGTAATTATTTTTAATCTTAACCAGGCAATATGACATTTCCAATATATTTTCTGGTGGAGCATTGTGCCATAGAACTAAACCCCACTATACTCACTATTCCTATTGCAGAAAGTGTATCACCTTTCCATTTTAGAAATGATGCCCTGCCTGCCCTAGAAATAAGTAAAAAATGAACAGCCCATTAAAGCAGAACTGTCATTGATGTAAAAAAAAATCCCTCCACACCTGGCCTTGATCCAGTCGTGCACCGTCCTAGATTGTTTCTTCGAGAAAGCCCTGGGTGAGGCCATCTTTTTTTCTTCTGCCTATGTCACCTAATCTTACACTGTGCAGGTGCGAGTCCAGGTGATGTATCCTGCTGTAACTGTAAGAAGAAAAAGGAGTGCCAGTCTCACTGCACACTTTTTTTTCCAATTCCTGAAAAGTTCTTTCTGCCCATGCCTGAGATCATACTACCGTGGCAGTAAAGACAGAAGAGGAGGAGATAATGTTTTTAAAACAAAAACAATTTTTTACTTGATATAAAAGGGTATGGTGATAGGTCTGCTTTAAATGATAAAATAACCAAACCAGCTTTTGCTGCAATAATAAACTTTAATACTGAAATCCCCCACATATGAATGTCCCCATCTGATGACCAGAATCTTTTAATTCGCTCTCTTTGAGCCCAGATCTTCCTGGTTCCCCCAAAACCTCTCCTGCCAGTATGCTTTTTGTCAGCACATAAACTAAAGGGCTACTTGTGCTGCTATACAGAGACTGCTGTAGGCTGATACCAGGGGAATCTCAAGCCCTTGCTTTGCTAATATTATAAAAATACATTTTAGCTGATTAAAAAGGTAAGGTAAATCAAACTACAGCAACCATCTGAGAAGAAAAAAATCTAGTTACCTGTCATACCTGCACAGGTTTTGTTGAACATCCAAATAAAATTTATAGGCTATATTTAGGTATAAACCAGCTTCCACTAATTTGAAAACGCTTTACACTGGATTTTCACATGTTAATCTTAAGGAATTTCTGCCCGTGTTACAAAAAGTACATTGGTAAAGTCAGATACTGATTTGGGGTGAAAAAACCTGGCTGCTGGTTACAGGTTTTATTCCAAAAGTGTTCAAAAAGGGCTAGGTTAATGCTACTCTTCCCCCACATGATAAAAATGCCTTTTAATTATTTGATTTAAATACACAAAGTCATTTTCACATACTGACAAACTGTGTAGATTGTTTCCAAGACAGAAATCACATTTTTCACACCATTCCACATGTCTGCTTCTCCCTGCGGGCTTATAATTAGTTGTCAGCCCTTCAAATATCTATTGGGAATTACCAACAACCCATCATACACAAAGAAGCAGGGATGGCGGCACAGCTATTATAAATATGCAGATTTATTTTTTAAAGACTTTATTACATTTTCCTTCTCGTGATCTGAAGAGTTTTTTTTTATTAAACATGGTCTGATATCCTAAGATTGCATTGCAGTATAAAATTACAGAGCTTCATAATGATTTTATATTTCTATTAACTATAGGGCTCTAATATTGGAAACTGAGATGAACAATTAGGACCTGGGACTGATCCTAAGTATTGAGGTGTCACAAGTTACTGAAAGGAAAAATCAGGCATACAGCTGGATTATCTCTTCTGTTAACTCGTTGGGGTTTGGGGAAAAATCTGATCTAAGAAAATACTGTTATATGTCTATACCTGGCACTGGTTATACACACCAGCTTCTCAGCTTTGAGTCTCCTGGTCTGAAATATTTCTTGTAAATTTCTGCATTCTCCATTATATAAAATTATTCCAACAGGAGAGACTTTTCAGCAGGAAGTAAGAGATGAGAATTTTGATGTTAAAGGAGTCTAATGGAGTAAGCACCCAGCTAGGGATAAAATGATTATTCTAGCACAAGATGGCTGCGTAACAAGTTCTAAAGGGGCTAATGTGGCCTTCACCCACATGTAGACCCCAGACCTCAACAATATCCTTTCATTTTGTCTATGAAGAAGAAGATTCTCTGTGGATATTTTGTTATTCTTTTATTCTTCTATGTTCTTATCACACAGTCTTGTGACTTTAACAGTACCTACCCTACCATTTTCTGCAGTTGTCCTTTTCTGATAGAATGTAACTTGCTCTTTTTACTTCTCAGTTTGAGCAGCATGGTGGCTCAAATCTCAGCCAGGACACTACCTGCATGCAGTGCATGTTCTCCCAGTGTTTGCGAGGGTTTCCTCAGGGTACTCCAGTTTCCTCCCATATTCCAAAAAAAAAAAAAACAGGTTAAGTGTTTTCCCCCAAAATTACCTTTGAACTGTGTGAACGACACATGACTATGGTAGGGACATTAGATTGTGAGCCCCTTTGAAGGACAGCTAGTGACATGACTATGGACTGTGTAAAAGGCTGCGTAATGTGTCGGCGCTATATAAATACCAGATAATAATAATACAGTTTATACCTAAAACTAAGCAAAGAGATGTCAATGATACTCATACCTTTTTACTTCCAATGAAACTGCCTGTGGCCATTGACCTGTCACAGAACTAGAATCCCCAGCATGCCCCTTAGCTTGCATGTTGGCACATGTAGTTCTCCAACAGCCAGGGACAAAATGACTCCTGTAGCTGGTAAGTGGCTGACTATTATTTTGTCTTCAGAGGAGCGGGGAAATAAAATAAACATTGATTTAGAATCACATGAGTGTGGAATAATTGAGTTGAGAAGTTTTGCTTTTACTCTGAGCAGAAAAATTGAATCAGTTAGGGAGTTATTATCAGGGGCCCGACAGTATAAAGATTACACTTCTGATTGCTGAGGTGACAGCTCGGGTCAAAGCCCATGTCTAGCATGACAAGATATGCTGAAATTAGATTAGACACTTATCATGTTTTCTATATAAGAGATATCCTGAATGCTGGCGTGTTAAAAGTAAAACTCCGCTTAGCAAAATTTACATCTTTACTGTTAAAATAGCCACCATTTTTTCTTTAGGGAAATCTTTCTAGCTTTAACAGAGCAAAGAGAAGAATGGTGGGTGTGAATAGGCACTTATTCACTGTAACTATCTTAATACCGATTTTTTTTGTAATCAATTGAAGAGCAAATGATTTGCTATATTTAGACTTTATATTCAGACCATGTTCTCATGTTCCAAAGTTTCATCAAACAACAATAAGTCGAGAGGTCTCAAAAAACAAAAGTCAGATCCTTGGCACATGATTTGCAGAACTTTTCAGATCTGACTGGGGATTCCACACTCCATCGATCATATTCAGTCAATAGTATTCAAAATAATCGTCAGTTCTAGTGAAACCTCAAGTCAATTCTATGAAATGATCGAATAGACTTCTCCATCGAAGGAGAAAATCAACCTATGTATGGCCATCTTTATTTGACGTTATACTGGAGGAATGTGGATTGTGTTTTGTCAGTATGGTTATCGTTATTTTGTTTAATTAGCTTGTATCTACTTCTAGGCTCATTTTTAATAGGTCAAAAATTGGTGTGTAAAATGAAAAAAGTCAGGGCTTTTTGCATGGCAAATCCTGTTTGCTTTTCACAGATAGTGGTAAGGCCAGACATGGGCAACCCACAACTACCCCCACCGGTTCATTGAGAGTAGAATCATTAAACATGGAGTTTAGCCCTGTGGATATTAATTCAATTTAATTTTTTTGGATGAAAGTAGAACTATTGTCAAACTAAAAGTCATATGTGTCATGTAGGATGCTTGTCACATGGGTGATGCAGGCAGGTGGTTATTACAGAAAGGGACAGGCGATGTCCATTCTGCACTGACTGCTCTTACCTTGCTGATCACTGTTGAGCTGTGCATGCCAGGAATGAATGAACATTATTGTAGCACGGCCAATCTAGATGGCTGAAGATCATCTTCAGAAAGTAAAAAAAGAAAGAAGATGGTGGGGCCCTGCACCTAAACAGGGATAGGTATGTAATCATTGATTTAGTAGTTCTGCTTTAAATCTGGGCTCCCTTTTTTTTTGAGCATTTATTAAATACCAATTGATCCTAGCAAGGGAACCTTCGCATAGGCATTGTCTTTGACAGGGAAACAGAGCAAAACAACCTCATTTTGTTACCATTGCTGCTGCTGTAGCTGCTTAGAAATTGGCATTAATAAATCTATCGGTGACTAGTCATGCCTTTCTCCTCCCATACGTGCCTTTAGATTGACAGCACGTTTCTCTATCTGCTGAAAAATGTGTTAAAGCTTTGCTCAGTTCCTCACATCCTGTCCAGCACTGCCTAGCAGAATTCAGAGAAATTAGGCTTTTAGGCTACACTATGCTACCACTACAAAATAAGGAAAATTACATTTTTGTGATGGCTTGCCTTGGAAAGGGAAAAGATATTGGTTATTAGATGGCAATTTGGCAGGAGCTTTAGTGTATGCTGTATATCATTTTTTTTAGTCCAGAGGTTTCAATTATTACCTAGATTTGCTATTTAAAGAAACTTACTTTATCTTTTTGTGTATTCTGGACTACCAAAGTCTGTCTGCTTTGTTTTTTCCTTCTCTGTTGGCAGTTTTCTGCCTTTACATCCCCTGAATATTGGACAGCACTCAGTCAAACCTTGTCATTGTTCTAAAGAATGTGTAACAGTTGGTGATGCTGCTGAAATCGGCCTCCTAATACCTGCCATTGTTTGCAGCTCAGTCTTTGGTGCCTGTGGCAGCTCCAATCTTTTCCTCTGAAAGCGGACATGTGAGCCAGCTGGTCCAGCTGCAGGATGGGGTTAATCTCTGACCACGTAGTACCCCTCCTGAGCGATGTTAATGAATTATCAAGAAGCCTGTTGCTTTCCAAACTGTTTTATGCTCAGCCAGCAATGAGGGGAAGGAAAAATGCACCAGTGCAAATCGGTGACAGATTTGAGAGGAATGGTGGTTTAGGAGATGGGGAGCGGCAGTTTTTGTCAGATTATTTTTGATCAAATTTGTATGTTACACAATAGTTTTTTTAATTTAAAATTGCTTTTTTTTAAATTGGATTTTCTGCTACTTGAAGCCTTATTAGAGACCTTACTTAACCTTGCTTCCTGTCTGGTGAAATGTTAACAGCAAGACAGGAAGTGAGGGTAAATCTGACAAATCAACACTGATGGAAGAGAGATAGTTAAGGTTTCTATCTCGCTCAACGAAAACTATAAAAAAAAATAGGCCGATAATAGACACAAGTTAAGGGTAACAGAGTGGGGTAGGGTAATTAGGGGAAAAAGCCCACCTGTTTAACAATATTTGGATAAAATTGCAGGACCATGATCGATCCCTCAATAATGCATTCACAACATTTATGACTACCAACAACTACTGGGTCCTTGGAGCAGGCACCTTGCCACCGTCACTTCTTCCATGATTGGTGGTCAGAGTTTATAATCAATTATGACAGTAAGCCTTGCCATAACTACCCCCTCATCATGCCTGTGCAGTGATCACGGCTGTGGATTTTCTCACTGCTGTCATGAAGGAGACCTGTGAAAAGGGACGTTTGATTGACAGGGAGATGGGTGCAGAAAGTCACTTTCTGCCTTTTCCTTTCAGACTGAATTAACAAGCAGGAAGTGCTAAAATCTTCTGAATAGAACCACATGGATCACTAAAAATCAGTGTGCTTAGTGATGTGTTTATAATTGTGTATACAATGGCAGCCATATTTGCATATTTACACACACAGGCAGAGTCTAGGCTTAATAATGCAAAACAGTGACTGTTTTTTTGTTGCATCCTCTGTATAAATGTATTGTTTTCTCATTTTGTTATTTTAACATTCTGTCTTTATGCTGTAGTATTAACAAATACCCTTTACTGGAAACAAATTAACTCCATAATCTGGAGGGCTTTCCACATTCTTTTGACCATATAGTACGTGTAATTGTCAGGTGTTCGTGATCTTCTCAGTAACTGATTATAATCTTTGGTAAGACTGACACTTTAACTTCTTAATATAAATATTCTCTTTCGGATACTGGACTGTGTATGTATAGCCTTACTTAGTCTTTAGGCATAACAAATAAAAATTAATCCATGTCAAGGTGTTATACCAATTGTTTCTTATTCAACAGTCTGATAACAAACATCACATTTCTGACATTATTCCCATATTTTATCCTTGGCTCCTTAGCTTCTCCAACATTTTGCTCGCTATACAAAGTTCTATACAATCTACACTATCTCAGCCAAAGTCTTTGTAGGGCTGGGGACTTTTTCTTCATTTGTGACCGCTTTGAGCAAATCACCAAGCTACACTGATGTCACAGAAAATAGAGAGAATTGACACTTTGACAAGAAGTAATTAATGAAAAGGCAGTAAATTCATGAACAAAGCAAGGTGTTTAAGTCAACCTTTTCCCTGCATTGGGCATAGGTCAGGTTTCCTTTATATGATCCTTTCCTCTGCCCATACAGGATCCCCGTCTTAGCTGTAACCAATATGTTTGAGCTTACACAGGTGTGTAAACTTTGCTCCCAGCCCCTGGTAACAGTGTTGGGCACAATCACTGCCACATGGCAAAGGGAGTCAACCTATACCTGTGCTTGTTTTCCTTCAATTCACTTCTCTCTTTAGCTAGGGAATGGGTTGTTGCTTTAAGAAGGTCACATTGATGTGATGGAATCCTCTAAATGTTGATATCCGTTTTGTATGCCTATGAATACTGTTGCGAAATGGGACATAAACACATATTCTGCTATACATAGAAACCGTAATTTCAGATATTTCTCCAGCCCATAGCTTCAAACGAAAACATATTGTTGATATGTGTTATATGGTTGTTTGGAAACAATATATATTTTCTCATAAACTGAATTTCTCGTCTGCCTGGACAAACAATTATTTGTGGCTGGTTGTTAAAAGAATTAATAGAAACCGATAATTTGGGTTTCCGTGCCATGGCTCCTTTTTATGCCCTACTAACTGGTAGGTTTTGCAGGGACTTGTTAAAACTACACCTTACTAGGCCTTGACTTTCCAAGCAAATGATTGGAATGTTTATCACAGGTAAGTAAACACATCACTGCCTAAAAAAAATTGTTAATAATCTTTCAATTGAGAACACTTGTTGGGTTTTTATTATTTATCGGTAAATAAAAGTAAAAAGGTAGTAAAAAAAATTTTCACTGTTCCTTAAGTATAAAACCAAGGTTTGCTTTAAAATGTACTTTTTTGTGTTATTTTAACTTTGATTCTACTTTTGAGCTTGTTTTCTTGTATTATTGATATACATATTTTAACAAAGCCTTTTACCCACTGAAACCGTGGCTTTTTAACATTCAGCAACTGCAAAGGACTCTGGGATAGACACAGGAAGTGTTTTTATTAAACACATCTATCTGCCATATAAAACCCTGCCTGAAAATTGGAAACAGTGCCATTGTTGGGCCCTAGTCTTTTGTGATATGTATTCAGAGCCGGGACTGCATCATTTGTTAACAAGACCCTTTTAACACTTTGGACAGATTCACATACTGTTTTCAATCTTCACGCTTAATTATTCGATTTTGTATGTGATGCAGGAACACCCTGACTCCTAATCACTGCTCATTGTTGGGAGTCCATTATATTCTAACTGTTTGAGTGATCCCATTGACCTTGAACTGACATTATAAGCTGTGTCTAATCTTTTCACTCTATATGTTTCTAATGCCTCCTTTTTTATTCTTCTTCCTTTCTGCCTGATCCCTGTTTAGCATCACAATTGGGTTGCCCCTTAGCCCGGCAGCGGACTCAGCCCGCTCGGCACGACACGCTCTGTCGCTCATTGCCACGGCCAGACCACCCGCCTTCATAACAACGATTGCTAAAGAGGTAAAACCTTCTCCCCATCTTTTCATTGCATCTGCACCAAATTCTTTCTGAATGGTAAAACCTGTTCTTTTTTATTAATTGCCTTTCTCCCATCCATACATTATCTAGGGCATTCCGTAAAAATTTCAAATCCCATTTGGAAGAGACAGTTATGAGAAAACCAGAGTTCATTAAAATGGGGCTGGACAAATCGAGGACAACTGGCTCCATCTTGTTCAGCCTTTTAGAACAAACCCTCAGTGTGATCTCACTGTAGAGTCATTTAAACAAATTCATTCAAGCAATTTTTTTTTTACTTTTAAGAAAATCTAGCATTTTACATCTGCTTTTGAAGACTCACACTTTTTTCCATCAGGCAGAGAGTCCAAACTCCCATTATCTTCAAACATCAAAGCCTCCTGCAGGAACCTTAGCTTTTAATACTTCCACAAGTGTCAGCTGCCAACCCAATACAAAGTTTGGAGTTTACACAAGAAATAGGTGGTTACATCTGACGGCCCCTACATCACTACAGAACACAGTATTGATTTAGAGTTTGATCAGAGAAACCATTGAGACCAGCAAGGTGCCAGGTACCTGACACACGATTTTTAAATGCTAAAGATTCTACTAGAAGCTTTACTTCTTGTAGACAATTGACACTTTGCCTGAGGTAAGTATTCATGTACTTCTTACGGGAGCAATTCTTTAGGAAGCAGCAGTGTCACTATTGAACTATTTTCCTATGCAAACTGGGCTGTGTGCCCACTTTTGCATGCTAAAATGCCAGAAAGAGCCCAATATAGCTTTATATAGCTTTACAAGCAGAGCTGTACTAGAGGATAATAGCTGACCTTTGATTGGTGAAGCTGGACATGACAAATGTCAGTGCCATGATAAACGGGTTTACCAAGAAAACCAACCAAGGAAAAGTGAAAGTCTGAAAAATAAAACTAAAGTTTTAATGTGAATGTTAAAGTTTCTTTACCAAGAGATATGACATAAGTTCATGCTACACAGACCAAGTTTCTCATCTTCTCATCAGGTTTGGTTGAAAGAAAAGGCAGTGTTAACAGGCCTAAATAATACTTCCAAGCTCCTGTCACCTTTGATTCATTCTAGGTATCTGTAAGCCATGGCCCACTCAGTTATTTACGAGCCCATACCAAAAATGACAAAAAAAAATGTGTTAATATTTGCTATCTGAAAAAAAAAAGGCGTTTGTATTAGTGACATATGTTACACTCAATGGACTGCACCATATCAAGGAAATGGGTTCAGTGTCTGTGCCACAGCAAACTGAAGGGTGTACAAAGCATCTTTTGGACTGAAATTTGAGGTATTTGTATAGCCTGGACCTAGGCTGCAAGGTAATAGACAGGCACACAAATTATTTTTGAAGTTTATAACAAATATATAGTATATGCAGACCCAAATTTAGCACTTTAGTTAATTAATAATTAATAATTAGAAAATGTTTAAAACCTAATAGTTAGGACTTTCTTGCCAATCTCCCAAAGCTCTACTGTACCATCCCAAGCAATGGCTTTGCTTATGTTTTATGTCTTGCTAGATGTACGCTCTACAAGCTAAGTATGTGGGTAGTTTGCCTACTCAACAATATGTGAGTAATGTCCTTGTGCAGCAGTAACTTTCCCATCTCTGTTTCCACTAAATATTACAGACAGTCAATTAGAAGCAGCAGCTGTATTTATTGAAGGTTTTCTTGTTCCCCAGGGAGTGTCTTGTTCCCTAAGTCCAGTTTACTATCCTCTATGACAGAATTAAAATAAAATCCAATTGATCACCCTATCATTCAGAGGGACATTCAATATGCTGATAGCACTCTTAAAGATCTATGCATGTTCAAATAACAGTAATGTATGAAGTGACGCTTTACTGTATTACAGCAGCAGTTCAAGAAGAACTCTGGTCTAGTTATATAAATAAAGCAGGATAATAGTATCTTAGGAGCTGGTAGGAATACAACATATCAGTTCATACGTCTGCTGCTTTCTGCACAAGAGCACCTGATATGCAGTGTACATTTACCTGACATACTTCCCTAGATTATGCAAATCAACAGTGCAATCCATTCTTCTACATTCAGAAGCCAAGCTTTTTGAGTTCAGACCTGCTGAGCTATGAATGTTAGAAGTGAATTTAGACATTAGATGAACAGAGGTGTATCTTGTGTTAAATTTAGGGACAGACTGTGGCATGTGCAAACACATTGGCCATGATTTATTAAAGCTCTTCAAGGCTGGAGAGGATGCACTTTCAAAAGTGAAGCTGGGTGATCCAACAAACCTGGAATAGATCTGGTCTGAGATTCAAAACATTTCCCAACAAATAGCAAATGACTTTTAGGAAATCTGGATCACCCAGCTTTACTGATTAAAGTGTATCCTCTCTCGCATCATTCTGGTTGACTTCTTTCTGTAAGCAGCCAATCAGATATCCATTTGCTGTTTAATTGGTAGTTTATTGCTCGATAATCTGCCCTTTTTAAAGAACCAGTGTGAAAAATATTAGTTTTTTAAATGTATTTGGTTAATAAACAATCTCAGCTAAGCATGTATCTGTTAGGAAGAGATAAAATGCACATTTCTTTCACCTGCACAGTGGAAAGCTTCTCCGTTGCTGAGAAATTGTGCCCCTAAAGTCTGCTAGAAAACCTACACTTCAAGGAGTATTGAGTTCTTGGGTCCCCTACAGCTCTTGCAGTGGCAACACTAACTAGAAATGTACGCTTCAGAACTTCAGGGTGCAGTTTCTCAGCATTAGATTGGCTCTTTGTGGTGCAGGTAGCAGAAGAGGTGAGTATTCTAAGTTTCTTTTTTACAGGTAGATGCATCAGTAAAGACTTTTTATTAATTTGACAGGGTTGCTTTGTAGCCCAACTCCACTATTTTGCTAAAATATTCATCACCTGGTTGTCTGAAGTGTATTTTCTGTGTTAACATTCCGAAAGAATTGCTTGGAATTATTAACAACTGTTCCTACCTACAGAATGTGTTTTCCGATCACACTAAAGAATAATGCTTTAGGTCTGTTTAGGTAAAGCCTGATTAACCTACCAGTATGTTTTGGGAATTTCAGCAACAAGTTGGTACATCCAAGGCAATCACAAATGAAAATGAAAAGCAAAAAAAAAAAAAAAATTACACGAATATAGTCCCTGGTAGAAAGCAAACCCAGGACACGGATTCTATTAAACAAAAAGTGCAAACCACTGAGATTTTGACGTCTCTGGTATAGACAGGAAGAGCAAGTGTTCACTTTTGTCTCCAGTGTATTTTTTCTTGAAATGTAGTTGCTTGTTATGTTGCATCTCTCAATATACCGTAAATTATTTTTTTATCTGTGTTGCTCTATAATCTGTCTCTGCAGGTCCACAGGCACACAGCTCTGGCTGCAAATACACAATCTCAGCAAAATATCCACACTACTGCACTGGCACGGGCAAAGGGAGAAATTCTGCGAGTCATAGAAATCTTGATTGAGAAAATGCCATCTGATGTTGTGGACCTCTTAGTAGAGGTATAAAAATATTGTTACTGTTTTGTTTCTGTCCTCTAATAAATGTAACGTGTTCTCTTGATCAGAAAGAGGTGTGTCAGCATCAAGTAGATTCAAAAAGTGCCAAGAGAGTACAGGTCAAAGGTTTATTTTGTAGTGTGTATCCAGAGAAGTGAAGACATTTATCCACAGGAAACCAGTCTAGCTGATCTCATGTGTACATCTCTTCTGCTATGAAAAAGAAAGAAGAGCCCCATGGCATCTACTTTTTAATAGCACCTGCCAAATATAAAATAAAGCATGAAATCCTCTTTTGGCTGATGAGAGCAAATTATTATTTTATAAACATACCAAAGCCTTGTTGCCTAAGCCTGCAATAATAAAATAGAAAAGTTATGCCTTTGTTTTATTACAACAGTAAATGTGTTGAGGTTTTTTCCTGCAGTTGCTCCCAACCTCAAACCTAAGCTCCTGAAGATGTAGAGCAAAAGTTTCTTTGCAGTTTTCAGACCTGCCCTCTGCTCTGTCAGAGCTGTAGCTTTGACCCTACAAACAGTGAGTGGGACTGTTACGGAGAGACCACTGCTCACAAATAGATACACCTACAGCCTGGGCAGGGTAATGAATGGTGGAGATGATTTTATATTCCTGGTTGGGATCAGTTGCCAGGAAGACAATTGCCATTTACAAAAGGAGCCAAGGAGTCCAAGTCATTATGAGTCAACTTTCCAGTGAAGCGAAAGTTAGTGTAGACCTATAGCCAAGTAGAAAGATGGATGTGCCTAGCAGGGGCACAAGCGACAATAAAAAAAAAAGATTTATCTACATGAATCAAAAAACATTGTTATACAATGTAAGTGTTAATGTGACACCTTCAGACACTGAGGAGCAAGGAAAGTGGGAAGTGGTTATCAGACAAAAAACATGTTTTTCTTTGGAAACCCGTGTTGTACATTTTAGACACACACCTATAATTAGGTAATTACCTTCTAAGAGACAACAAATACCTTGTGACATACAACAATTCTAATCACCATGTTCTAATTTTTAGTTATATAAATGTATGTAGTACTTTTTATTTGATGGACATGTTTAATTATGGTACTAACGGGTTGAGTTTTACTATGGAAAGTCGCAATCATATAACTAATTTGGTCTCAGTAAATACAACACATTATTGCCCAATTCAACTGTCAGTAGGTGTACTAAAGCCTAACTCATGCTAAATGTTTTTTTCCTAATATTTACATTCTAGGTGATGGACATTATTATGTACTCCCTAGAAGGATCTTTGCTCAAGAAAAAAGGGCTTCAGGACTGCTTCCCTTCTATTTGCCGGTAGGTCTAATGCTAATACAGTGCATATAATCCATTCCTTGAAATCCTTTCTTAAAGAATTCTTCTACTCAAAAGTTAAAATCTTGTTATAGTTGGAGCTTGAGCCCAGGGTCAACCCCTGGCGTCATATATGTTTTGGATACATTTACAACTGCCATAAATCCCAACTTGATTCCTGTCTGTCTGGAAGTTTTGTGTTTTCCATCTCCACTGTTTATGTTCCCAAAAATATTAATGCTAAACTCTAGGCTAACCACTTTGATTCATCATGTGTAGAGAGTCCTCTTCTGTTCTGAAACTGTAAAGTGTCATGTTTTTACACACTCTACATTCCACAGAACATGCATTAGATGGCAATAACTATAACGATCGAACCTAATTTCTTCTGATGTACTACAAGCCTTATGAAGAACTATTTTTGGACTTCTTTTTCCCAGCCTGCTCTCTTTATCTATTTGCTGCCTGAAATGTTGGTCAGATCCTGCCATCAATATATGTAGGTTCAAGGCAGGGAGTCTGCATAGTAATTTAGTCCTTCAATAATGCCCAAATCTCCAGGTTGTGGTCTGCAGTGTCTGTTTTGATCCTACCATAGTTGATGTCACTAGCAGTAAAAGCATGGATTACTCCAAATAAAAAATGTAAAATAAATAATACTTTGTGTTTTTAATTAGTATGAAGTAAAGGAGCTAGAAGTTAAAAAATTATGGGGTTGTTAGAATTCAGATTTGAATAAAATTTAGCAGATAATGTAAAGCTATCGTAGTGGTCAATTTATCTCAGCAAGTGTACGAACCTGGAAATCTCACAACAGAGATCACAGTAATAGAGTCCCCAAAAGATAACTGAAAATGTGAGAGGGTTTTAGGGCTCCGGCACCAAAAACAGATGTAGTTGACACCTAGATTACCCACAAACCGAGTATTATAGTAGTCCAACTACAGAAATTTTGGAGCCGATCACACCCACTTGATACATGGCCAACTGCTGTAAAAAGGGCATGGATGTTTAAAGAAAAAACTGCCCATGCGAAGTACATTTTGAAAAGACATATACAACACAAAAGTGCTTAAATGTTTCTTCCCAATCAATTTCCCAGAGACCAAAATCTGGTGCTGCAGATTGTTCAGTATTGTAGATGAATTTTAAAAAGGAATTAAGAAAGGTCCCCCTCTTTATTTTACAGTATAGATCTGTTTCAAAAGCAAAACTTTAATTTTGTTTGATGTCTAAATATTATAGACTGCTTGTATATCCAATAAACATTCTTTTCCTAATTATACAACTGTATGCATGGGAATAAATATCGTCTGTGGGTCGATCAGCTTTCATATATTGTTTGGAACTGCTTGTTCAACAGAAGCCTTTTGTCAGAGTTAATTGAAAAGTAACCTTTTACTATCTTGCATCTTAATTACCTGGCCCTTTACATGGGCCTCCGTGATGAAATCCCTCTTGTAAAATGTGAATTATTTGCTGTCGAGTCTCTATTAAATCTGCTTGTTAATATCTGGGAGCTTTAACAAGCGAATTGTAAGAAAATTATTCCATCTGCACCAGCCTAATGTAACGGGAGTGAGCTGACAGCACAAAAATAAATGTGCAAAGCTGGCATTTCTTTGTATTTCTGCATTTACAAGTGTCTATTCTTACACAGTTTACTGTGTTATCCATGGTACTTTAAACCAGTTATCATTGTCTGAATGAATTCTTTCTAACCCTGAATTTCAGAGCATAGTGGACTGCCTGCATCTCCTGTAACATTGTAACATTGTAACATGTAACATTGGACCTTTTTGTACAGGTGCCAGTTACCCTCTGTTTAATGTGTGTGTTGAGGCAAAATAATAAATCATGATTATCTTCTGTGCAGTACATGCACGTTTTTTATGTTTTTGTTAAAACGCTTGGAGTTTAGTGTAATTACTGTTGATCTGCCAGAAATACAGTAAGTACCTGTTTCATGGAAAACTAAAGTTCCACTTGAAAATTCAAGTGAGGCATGTCTTTTTGCTGAGGCATGTTGCTGGAAGGGACAAGTGATGTCCCTTTCAATGTCCCCTGCAATGAAACCTACTTGCTGTGATCCCTCTGGACTTCTAGAAGAAATAACACTTACTGTTTTGTAGTTTCAGCATTTTTAAAAAGACGCATTGGCAAGTGTACAGTTTTTTTTTTTGTTTAAATGTTTGAAGTTTAAAAGTAAAGTAGTTGACATCCAGCTTTGGTGTAAGCACTGACAAAGAAAAGGTGAAAAAGAATGCTTTGGCAATATTGTATAAATTTAGCCAGTTATGCCATCCTGGTGTCTCACTACTCTTCTCTGTCTTCTCTCCTCCAGCTTCTACATGGTCAGTTACTGTGAGCGCAGCCACAGAATAGCAGTAGGAGGACGTCATGGCTCGGTAGCCCTGTATGACATACGGACTGGAAAATGTCAGGTAAGTGACTGAAGTTCCCTATGTGGGCTTCTGTGCTAAAAGATGGGGCTGCTCTTTTCTGCAAGTTCCATTCATTTGATAATAACTGGCATATCAATATTATTTTTAACTGTGTTGGTATGCTTATCCAGCTATCGCTATCTTTGTGATTGGGAATATGAAGTCACAGGTCAAGTCTGTGAACTCCTAAAAATATAAGCTGAGAACAAAATATCCGTGTGTATTCATGAAAGCCACAGCACATCCTGCAAAAAAATAAAACAAAATACTGTATATGTGACCCCATGTTAATAACAAAAACACATAAAGCTTCTTTTTCCGGTATATCCATTCCTTTTCATGCTTTTGACTTTACTCTACTTTAAACTGGTCTGCCAGTCAACAGAATGTAGTAAAGGAGATTGCCAGACACAAGATGTCTCTGAGTTTCGGCTACTGGTCTTCGTATTGGGTGGCCCTGGATTTGCAGAGAGATTGCAAGCACAGACAAATACCTGAAACTTTGACTGGTCTCTAGTTCTGGAACATAACTATCCAAGCTCATGTTTGAAACGCTAGCAGAGCCCGTAGATAAGACATAGTGATTTCTGTTCTTTACAAAGGCAAATCTTGCTTTGAAAATTCAGAGCAAAGTTTGTTAGAATTGTGCTTTGTGTTGAAAAAGAAACTCTTTCTGACACAATTCTCTTTGGAAATCTGCTTTGGTATTTGCACTACCATACAACATTATCCCTAATGCCATCAAGATCGATATTTTAATGAAGAAAGTGAAAAGAAAAAGCTGTTCTCTTCTGCAGGATCAGAGGCCAGGTCATGTGTTGCAGGATAAGAAATTAAAATACTTTGCAAGATGTGCATTACAGCTAACTGTCATCAGATAATGTGCCGTGTGACTTTTCCCACTGGATACCTTTTAATATTTAATGGAACAAACAAAGATGTATGTCCAGACTCCCTAAATTTAGTTTTTGTAGTACAGTCAAGACATGTAAAGACTCTCCCTGGTTTTATTAAAAGTGCATCGCATTGGGGTCTCAGATAAAACTATTATGCAAAGTAAGAATGAGAAATGTGAAATCATATGACAGCAAATTTTAAGGGAGATGTTTGGGCCACACATGTAGGAGCCCATGTAAATGGGCTTCAATGGCAGTAATTTCTAGCAGTCTCATGTAACATGTTCACTATTCTATGACTGTCTTAATGTAGCATGTTCCTGTTTTCCTTCCACACCTGTATTATGTCTGTAATGTCTGACCCCTTCCTGCAACATGTTCCCAGTCTCCAACCACACCTGTATTATGTCTGCAGTTTCCTCCCATCTACAGTAGTAGGTTCACATCCCATTAGTCTTCTGTAGCACTACATTCACAATGTTATGTCTCGCCCGTTGATGTCAGGGGCCACAGTTGATGCCTAATTCCAAAAGGTTGGCCATCCCAGAATAGAGTTTTAAAGTCAGATGTTTGCATATGCATATTGTGGAAACTAAACTTGCATCACACCAAATTGTGGGATGAGAAGAGCTGTTGATATTCAAAAATATTGTGGGTGATTCTACTCTAATCATACAATGATAGTTGGTGACATTTAGTATACCATGTTGCATAGATACATTCTTAAGAGTTAGATGATCTTTCCCAAATCCAGTTTTTGGTGTCCTATCATAATAACACTGTTTTACCAGTAAAGCTCCAGTTTCTCTATTGATATACACCAATCAGCCAAAACATTTTTAACTTCCTGCCTAACATCCTGTAGGTCATACTTATTCTTCCAAAACAGCTCTGACTTGTCAAAACATGTATTTCACTAGACCTTGGAAGGTAACCTGTTGTATCTACCAGCAGATTCTTTAAATGACACTGCCTTCTTTTCATAATGCATCTTGCTGCCATTGTTTCTCTGTTAAACAAATCACTCAGCTATCCACATATTTTAAAGTAAACATCATTAATCAGATCAGTCTACCTTCTTCCTTTGCTTTATGTTTTGTTTTTTTAAAGGTTATCATGCTAAGGTTACCATCCATGGAGTAGCTCTTCTGTGGGATCAGGCCAAATGTTCTAGCTGCCCCCACACAACAATAAGCCTTGGGCACTCTGGCCCAATCGTGAAGCTAACACAATATGTCTCTTGTCTAATTTCCTCACATCCTCTCGCTTGCCCATGTTACCTGCTTCCAACAACATTACCTTCAAGAACTGATTGTTCAATGACTGCCCAGTATATCCCACATCTTTATTTGTACCATTCTCACAAGATAATCAATGTTTTCCACTTCTTCTGTCAGTGTTTATTTGTGTTCTGGCTGATCAGTGTAAGTAAAAGCTGGTTTGGACCTCTTTTTTTTATATAACTTTTTTTGTGGAAAAGTTTTCTAAAATTTTATCTATAATAAAATATGGCAGTGATCAAGAATGTTTTATCTTGGTAAACCTCCTAATGGGAATCCCAAATTATTTCACTTTTTAATAAAGAGATCTTGGATACTTGAATGTTGTACAGGACCACATTTTAACTCAACACAGTAGTGTAAAAATGTTTTTTTTTTTTTTAATCCCATAACCAAAAAATCATTAAAAACCACCTCATCATATTTTGTACTGCTCAGTGATGAGTAGAGTAGGCTGCCACTTCCTTTCAGAGCCAAGCAGATGTTTTCTTGTCTGTAGGGCAGGCTGTTGGTATGTGAGCTATCTCTATGTTACAAAGGATCCTGCAGTGGTCAGCACACTCTATACAAGTCACAAATGAAAGCCCTCACATAAAAGACTCTTTTAGACAATCGTGTGGAGACACACGGCATTCTGGAGATGCACTTCTAATACCACAAAAGGCTAAATCCTGCAAAACAGCCGATATAAGCATTGTTCAATAATACTGCAGCATGCTTCAGCATGAGGTGTCACAATGAGACAAAGATTCATAAACACATGTCAGCAAAGGTCATAAATAAAACCTTTCATGACAGGAGTGTGTTGGTTTTTTCAGAATTTGCAAGATGTCCGGGTGACTTTAGCTTCAGTGTTTTGACTCCTTGACCCAAATTAAGGATGTCAGTAGGGACTCATCATTTAATTTGCTATATACTTGTCCTGGGTCAGTGATTCAATGTAATAGGCAAACACTAGCATAGCATTTTTTTTTTTTAAAAATAGCATTTGTCCTTTGGGTTTCTTTGTATATTTTTCTGCAGAGTTAAGCTAGCCTGTATATTGGGTTGCCAATGCATATTAAACCAGACATGCATCATTTTTTTTCAGTGCACCACAAAGCACAGACGTTTTTCATGTGGTAGCACATGCATTGAGATGGCCAGGATTAGCCATGTGTTGCAGTATTGCATGTGCGAAGCCGGTCTAGATAGATAAGTTCTTGGAAAACATGGGCAGATTTAGGCAGTGCGTTTATTTATTTCCCCCGTTTATTATTATTAATAATAAAAATAAAAAAATAAATACATTTACACCCCAAAAGTGCACCCTACAGAATCATTTCTCTGCAAACCCTTATGCAACTACCTTCCATTTAAAGTAAAGTTAACCTTAAACCTGTTTTATTTCCTGTATTTAGGCCACAATAATTCATATTACTAACACAAGCTCTCTTCTGGGAAAAATCCTAGTTCCAAACTGTATGTGCCTGTCTTTGAAGGGAAAAAACCAGAAATTAGAAACTCAGAACATGTCTATAATCTCGGTGTTATCCATGCACTGAGCATTGCTAATAGGATAGGCATGAGATAAGATAGAGCACTTCACGCTGTCTGCCGTGGCAAGGGCAAATGAAGCCAGAGGGAAGATTTCCATTGCAGATTCATTGGCGGATATGTGTGGCAGTCAGCACTTAACTAGGCTTTTTATCAACACCTCTGACCTCCACTAACCACTTCAGAAAACTGCCTGTAAATATGGGGCATGCTTTGCCAATATGGAGATGCACAACGTGGAAAACATCTATCGATCCAGAGGTTCATTTTTTTTGTCTTACTCTGAGATTGTAAATCCAATGATGAGGCCAAAATAATTGTACTTATAAATAGTTTAGTACATGCAGACCTCCTTGTGGTGCTAGCTTTGATTTCCTTTCTATATATGTCATGTGTGTAAATTCACAGTGTTTTCGTTCCATGCTCTACTTGTTATATGGTTTTCTGACATCTGATCAAGCCATGTTTATTAACAGCGATTGATTCCATTTTATGTGCAGCATGTAATAGACCGTTTTTTACCATTACATTTAAATCATTTATTGCATTAGGAGAATCTAGTAAATGCTTACAGATATTAGGCGTTCAATTATTTTTTCTTTTTACAAGTTAAAGAGCAACCCTGGGCAGCAAATAAAACCAGTCAGTGAATGGTCCAGTGGACATTGCAGATACGGGACAGTATGTAAGTCTATTCGTCCCACTTTTTATCCTGAGCCATGTGCCATTATTGAAAACTTCTGCACTGAGATGGCTTTAAGGTGCTGCTCTGTGGGACTTCAACCTCTTGTCTCATTACTACTTGCTGGGTGCTGAGTTTGCTCTCTCCTGTTTTTCTCTGCAAGGCTGTAGAGAAGACAGATCCATTAGGACTCATTCATATTATTATGTGTGCGCATTGCTTTAAGGCATCCCATTAATTTCCAGAAGGCCCTCAATGCACCACAGCATATGAGGGATCGAAGTAGCACTGTATTTGGAAATGCAGCACACACAGCATTTGAAGTGCTTTTAGTGTTTTTCTCAGTGAATTTTCTTTTCAAAATAAATTGCATAGAAATAAATATTTTTTGCATTAAATACCAATTTAACTTGTAAAATCAGTTGTTTTATTTTTAGAGTAATAAAACAGACAAATGTAATGTACTTGATTGGTATTTAGTAGACATGGGCAAATGTACTGAGAAATGTGCTACAAAATGTTCAGTCTCATAAATGTTTATGTAATGTCATTTGTTAATGTAAGGGCGGCAAGGGACAAGGCCACCAGTGAAGGGAATTTTAATGTTTTAAGAACCATTCACACTAAATGCCTGCCATGTATACCATAAACTTAGCTGCCCTTCACTGGCATCTTTGTCACTCGCGGTTCACATTAACGCATTTTAGTTCAAAATGAAAGCACATCACAAAACACTATCTAAATTGCAGGCAATAGCTAATGTGGGTTTGACCTGCAGCTATCCTCTAACAAAACAATAGAAGAGACACCTTCTATGTAATCCATTTGCAGTATTCAGTCTGAGACAGAAACCACCTCTTCCCCATCATGGGAATGATTTGCATGGTCAAGGCCTTTAAATAAACCACTAGTACATTTCCTAAATTAGTCTTTACCTGCAAATATTTGTATCCATAAAAAGACAATACTATTTGCTTCTTGGCAATCCATAGAGACACGAACCTGTCTTTTAATACCAGGCTAAAGCCCAGCAGCCATGTTTCTCAGTGACGTAATCCATGGATTGTAGGAAGGTTATACTCGGCGATTATGTGCTCTGCTGGCTGAGCTTTCATGGAAGCTGTAACATTTCTCTCTATTCTGAATGTTTTCTTCCAGTCATAACAGTATATTGTGGGAAGTGTAACATGGCGGTGTCCTTCCCATGGCTGTATTGATTTGCCCTTCAGCTGTTTGCAGTGCATGGAGAACCCAGGGCCTTGTTGTTGATTATCTCTACACAATGTCTCTGTGAGCTTTATTGACCCATTGCAGCTTACTGCCTGTGGCTCTTGATTTTTCACACCGTCTCCATGACACTCATAATAAAACATACTATGTTATTGCTATTACGTTGTGGAAGTCAACTTGTGCTGCCTGACAGCGAATGAACCTCTTTCTGGAGAACATTTATTGTCTGGCGTTCAGGAGCTGCAGAAATCTTAGTCTTGATTTAGGCTGGATGCTGTTGTTTTTGCCAAAGAAGCACAGCAGTCTCCTTTGTCTGGATTCCTTTGTTTTCCAGTGGTAATAGTGTGATTTGTGTCTTAAATCCTACTCATTCCTCCGAAGCACAATTAGAATTCCAACAACAGCCGTATGATCCTATGTACAGGGTCAGTCCATCCAAATAGGATATTTTACCGTTTGGTGTGGTAAACCATCCAATGTCTCTGCTGATGGTAGGATTGCCAGGTCTGCATGTATGGAGTACAAAGTATATTTCCTTCCTGCTTGTTGGATCATTTATGTAATATAATGTTGAGTGGAAACACACCTAATGTAGCAGGAGTAGTGAGACTCTTTGATGAGCAGAAGTAGAGATAAATCCTGCAGCAAAAGTTATATTACCAATGGTATCCCCAAGAAATTTAGGAACTCAGTGGGTGATTCTTCCAGACTAATTCCACTTCCTTTGTCATCTGCTTATGTCACTAGACCTTGAATGAGAATTATCACACCGTAGAGGGTCCCTTCTGTGCGCGGCTTTTGTAACCTACCAAGGTCTCCTCTGTGACTCCCAGTGCCCGAAAAAGTGTGATTGACAGCACTTTGCATTTCCTTACAACCTGCCTGGTTTATAATTCAGATGACATCAGACAAAGATGACAGCTCCAATTTCTGTTCCCTCTAGGAGCCTGGAACAGCGGATTGTTCAGATTTTGCATTCAAGTAATACATTACCTGCTTGAAACAGGTCAAAAGGAGGTCAAATGCTGGTCAGATTCATCTGCCAATAAATACTGAATGGTCTCAAACTGATACCATCTTCACACACCCGAAGCAATCGATTTCCATCAATGGCTTTTCTCCCAAGGTTCTCCTTTTATAGCAGTGATGTCACCACTGGCCGATTGATCAGTAATAAGTTATTCTTACATCTGCAATAAATAAAAATCATTCACATATAAGTGTCGTTTGGTCCCCCAAGCTCAGATTCATATGATATAGGGGTCCATTCATGGTGGCCTTTGCATAGAGAAAGCAATTTAAATGACCTTGCCCAGGAAAACTGGCCACATCCGGTGGTGGAGAGGACTTTTTTTGTAACTTTAATCATTTACAAGGGACAGTCTTGGGCACAATGCAATATATATATACACAATGCAGACATGGGGTACACTTAACCCTCTAGAACAAGTGGGAAAATGTATTATATATATTTGCATTTGCGTAATATATTTTCTGAGTACGGTAGTACAGTTTAAATTTCAAAGGTAGCTGTACCCCCTGAACAGTTCTCTAGGGTTAAGTGCACCCCATATCAAGAACTGCTGCCCAAAAAAAAGGCAATTTATTTTTCTTGAGGGGAAACCGTGAAAGGTTAAGATCAAAGCTTACAGCATGCGATTCAATGGATCAAGGACTCTTTCCATTGTCTCTGAAAGGTACTCCCATGGCTGGGTACAGCCCACTTCCCATAAACAAATGGTAGATTTCTCTTAAAGACTGTTTAAAGATATACAATGTCCAAACATTATTGAACACATTACATTACATCGTCATCATAGTATTACTAGCCTCTCGGAGGCTGTCAGAGATGTAATACACAATCAATAACTCAATAACTTGTTAACTCAAGTCCCAGAGAAGGCCATAATATAGAACTTCCAAGACCCATGTGCTACTCTGTGAATGTCTTCCTTTTCAACATTTCACAAATTTCCAAGTCATTACCTCGATTATCAATCTTTTATTTCTATGCGAGAAGTGGGATGTTTAAAAGTCAACAGCAGCTTCTTAGAGAAACCTCAAATACACTCACGCTCTGATAGCTTTTTGCCTCAAAACAGAGCTTTAGTTGTCTGTGAGCTGCTCTGACACCTCTATATGTGTCACACTTTCAGCCTCCATCTTGTACCTGCTGGTAATGTCTATTCTCACCTGCACCATTTTTGGAACATTTTAACCCTTGCGTGACTGGGAAAAACTTTTGGTGTGCAAGCATTCTTTTTTTATATTCATGAATGGTGTCATTGCCACCATAACACTGTGCACGTGTCAGCTGATTAATCAGCAATCCCTTTGATCTTTCTGTATATTTAATCTGACTGGCTCTGATCAGGTATTAATTGGACCACAGGAAAATTTAAAAAGACACATATTATTGCAGCTCTGTATTCATTAATAGACTTTAATAGGTAAGTGTCAGTACCTGACTTTGACCCCCTTTTAGGCTCTTGAAGTATAGCAGGAATGGAGTATGAATGAGCAGTTCAAGGAGCCACTCTGGTTTGCTGCAAATAAGGATGCTTACAGAAGAAGAGATCTTAATGTTCTTAAACACTTGCAAGGAATCTGAAAAGTGTTTTCCATGCAAGCCTTATATGCAAAAGAAAAAGTGTGTGTGTGTGTGGGGGGGGGGGGGGGGGCACAGCACTTTGCTATTTCTTACACAAGCATTTGCAAATTAATATTATTAACCAGTATTTTCTATAGCACCAACATATTGTGTAGCGCTTCATGAAGTCCATACTTACTAGCTGTCCCTCAAAGGGGCTCACAAACAAAGAAATCGGAGTACCCAGGGTAAACTTGTAAACTCCATGCAGATAGTGCCCTGGCCAAGATTTGAACCTGGGACCCAGCACTTGCAAAGGCCAAAGTGCCAACCTCTGAGCCACCGTGAAAAAGCTTAGCATTTTTTACTGCCTGTTGCCCGTAGGTACCTGGGCACACTAAGCACTGCACTTTTTTACTGTTAAGTATAAACGTGCCCTCCCAGAAATAAGGGGAGAGGTGCTCAGGTGACGATTCTGCTCCTCCATGTACAGTATAATGAGTAGGGATTGTCATGCAATGGGCCCTATTTATAAAACAGAATCAGACATTCCCTCAAACACTGACTTGTAGGAATCTTCCAGGTCCATGTGTTTCAGTGGCAGTCATTGATTCTCTTGAGGGAATGTCAGATTCTCTGTTTTATTGACTGAGCCCTATAACAGCAAGTGTGTCTCTGGCAGGATCAAAAAGTATAGAATATTTATGCACGGAGGACACGTGCTTAAACATGAAACTACATTTCAAAAAGTACAGCATAGTATCTGCAAAAACACCCATTTGTGTCACCATATGAGATTTATTTTTAAGCACTGTTTAAGACCATTTAAAGGAAGAAACCTATATAAAACACAGTTATGTGCATTTTATTCTAAAGTGCAGATATCCCAGTACATAGCATGAACACTTTTTATTTTACATCCCAGCGTTTCAGTGCTCTATCAGCCTGAAAAGAACTGGTTGTTAACTTCCTTAGTTCACTTTTTATATGCGTTCTTTATAGAGCTTGGCAGGGCTCGTTTGGTTTAAAAAGTTTGTTTTTTATTAAAAAAAAAAAAACAACTTCCATCTCGGCAACTTGTTGAACACAACATGATGAATATTATTGATTATTTCACAGGCTTTCACTCAGTCTCCGTCAGTGCGCCGAGGTTTGATATACAGATAGGGCTGCCTTCCAGCAAAACTAAGACTCCATCTTGATAATGGACTGCGATGAGAGACTGCTATTTGATAGAGAATTGATGTTTCCCTGTGACCTGGAAAGCTTATTGCCAGTCTACTGGATATTGAATCGCTTCCTGTCAAAAGAGATGCCACTTGTTTGTGAACTTTGAAGGAAAGAAAATTAGATGTTAGGGCATGTTGGCTTTATCACAAAGTATAGTCTGCTGACGTTTTGTTGGCTACACCTGTATTTCATCTATTTGCTATAAAGACCCCATGTCCTCCGCCCTCCATTTTTTTGGGAGAGAAGCGGCTTTCTGTGGTGGATTTTGGGTACCCTGAGGTCATGTGTCAGAAACATTAGGTTGGCTAAGTGGCTTTTGTTTTATATGAATCTGTGGCAGGGGAATTGTCAGCTGTAAGTTTCAATGAATCTGTTGAGTGTATTTTATTCTGTGAGGGTATTTTATGCTGTCTGTACCGGCTAAGGAGATACTGATTAAACAATAAATGAGGGGAAGGCCCAAAATCTGATCTTGGAGTTGTCCTCGAAACAGGTGTTCCCCAAAGAAGGATTTTCCTTCACCTTTTTCTCTGGTGGTAAATTTTTTATCACTTTCTTTTTTTTAACAGGCAGTTCAAACTCTTTAATATATATATATATATATATATATATATATATATATATATATATATTAAAGAACTTCAAATCTTGGTGGAATCGTTCACCTTGCTCATCACTGACTGCACCAAGGTTTTCCGGGAAGTTAAAATGTGGGCTATGCAGAAAATGCACCTTGATGCTCATATTGCAACCAAGCATTTTGTAGCTCTTCAAGAGTTTCTGGATGATTTCTGTGTAATTAAGTGTTTAATTGCTTGTGTGTTTCCAAGAAAATCCTTGACAATGGCTTTGATAACTAAGCATTCTTTTCGACTTCTGACATTGTCCCTATGAAATGTTCATCTTTGGTGAGCTGCCGAATTTGTAGATCACCAAACACACAGGCCTTTATTTTTTCAAATCACAGGCTAGGCAATGCCAAAATTAGGTACTTGAAACAGTCTGCTTCAGTTGGTAAAGCTTTAACGAACTGCTTCATCAGATCCAGTTTCATGTGCAGAGGCGGGAATATAATATTTTTTCTATCAACAATTGGCTCATGTAGAATGTTTGAATCACCCAATGCCTCTCACGAGCTTTGGTGTCCCACATGCACAGATAACAGGGATACTTGGTGTATCCACGTTGCTGACCAAGAAGGAATGGTATGGTTCCTTCTTGGTCAGCACAGATGACCCAATTATGTTGGTGATATTGCATCAACTCATTGACTCTCTTTATGTCTGCATATTCTTCACAAAGAGAAACTGAATGGCCAATTGGGACTGGCCCAAATATATTGCCATTGTGAAGGAGGACACACTTTAAGCTCCACTTTGAGCTACCGATGAATAGTCGCCATTCAGTTGAGTTAGTGTGGAATTCCCTATTCCTCGATTAAACCAGGTATGTTATGGCAATACACAAAGCCACTGTCAGTTCTAAAGTACTTCAGAAAAGCAATTTCTCTGGTTCAAACGTACAATACCTTCGTTCCTTTTTCAAGTAAGTTTTTCTCACGCAGTCTTGATGCTAGGAGTTCTGAAGCCTTCTTCAATAGTCCCAAATCACGTGCCAAATCACTCAACTCATGCTGATCAAATACCTTAAGAACAGAGTCCTCTTCAATTTCAAACTCTTCATCATTGACACCTAGTTCATCACCATAATCATGTTCTTCAGGAGAGGGTAGTGTAACAAAAAACGGCACTGGGATTTCATCTGAATGAGCTACTGGGCGTATAGCCGATGGTAGACTAGGATACTCTGTTACATTTATTTTTTTTGTTATATCCTGAAGTTTTCACTATACAAAAGTGACAGTCACTGAAATGATCTCCTGGCTCTCGCCAAACCATAGGTATATCAAATGGCATCTTATCACATGTTCCTCACATGCACACCTTATGAGAACTGCTGGTTTGATGAAACACTTCCTTCATATTCACTTCCACTGCTAACTCCTGGATTACACTCCAAACCCTGTATATCCTCCATGTCAGATACAAGAATATCAGGGAGTGTACTGAACACTGGTATGGGAACATCAGCACCATGCGGCACAGGTCGTCTTGCGGATTCCAAATCAGGGTACTCCCACTTGTTTTTCCTGTAACTATTGAAACCTTTTACATTTACAGCACATAAATAACAATCATGATGATTTTTAGGCTCTCGCCATACCATTGGTACGCCAAATTTCAAACTTTTCAGTTTTCCATTTTTCCACTGACGAAGACACTCTACACAAGTTTTGCATACCATATGGGGAGCCCAATACTTATCTTGGTCCCCCAGTTTAATACCAAAACATGCAAGATCTGCTTGTTTCACAAATTCTGTAATGTTTCTTCTCTGTTTTTACTGAGAATATTCACCACAAATGTAGCAAAATATATTAGTCATTTAAACAACTTTCTCTTGAAGAACTGATATTTCTGTAAAGAAAAGAAAATGTATGAATAAAAAGAAGGAAAATGAAAGTTTCATGAAAATGATGCTACATTTAATATTTAAAATGCAAAACATTGTTGTAAATAAAGATTTATAATATTATGCTGTGGTAACATTTGTTTTTGGTAAAATCGTCTATTCCGATTCCTGTATGACATCCTTTCATAGGATATCCTGGACAATTATTTTAAGTCTTCATATTTAGATCTTTGGTTATTTTAAAGGGAAAAAAGGCCAACTTATACTTATTGTAGCTATATTGTGTCCCAGTCAGAAGCAATGCTATTTCTAGGAGGACAAAGCTGTCCATTTACTGACAAGAGCCTTTGTTTAAGTCAGTGTTATGTCAGTGATTTTAGAGGACCCTAGTCCATGCACTTAACTGTGGTTGTAAGGAAAAAGCCATACAGGGTACCAGTGGGATTTCACAATGTTATTATGCAATGATATGAAAAGGATCAGACACGGGAACTCTGCAGAAGATGGGGCTATGGAACACAATGCACCGATGAGGTCAGAGGGGAAGAAAGGAAATTGGCATCAGAAGAATGGAAGAATGTGGTTAGCTATAGTGTATTCCAGGACGAGCACGTGTCTCTTGTGCTCTATGGAGTCTTGTGTCCTGATGCACACTTATGCTATTGTCAGACCTGTCAATTGTCATCCTAATTCCTGTATCTGCTGCTTCGCCTACACTGGGGGATGGGAGGCTTCTCTTAATATTGTTGACTGGCATTAAGGAGAAACATTTCCCAGAAGCAACATTTCCCTTATTCTGGAGCTACGTTAACAAAGCTGATAGCTAGATACAATTTGTGTTCTTGGTAAAGTTTGTAGAGTCAAGGCTTCCCGATGATGTTGGCGTTTGTCCCAGGATTTGTATTATATGGTACTTATAAATACTAACATGTTGCAGCCAAGTGATACACAACATACCTGTGTAAATATGTGTGATCACATTCTCTAAACTTAAAGCAGAACTAAACTGACGAAACACACTTGTTCTGGTTCCCTCACAGGTGTTGTTGTCATCTTCTTTCTTTGCTTCCTAATGTCGATTTTCAGCCATCTTTATTGGTCACCCTCAAATTTTTTGACAGATAACTGCAGCAAAGACACCCTTTCAGCCATAATGGTCTGCCTGACCATGGATTTTTAAATGTGGAACCAAAAAATTTTATGAGATGTAACCTATACCTGGGTGAGCTTACCTTAATGATTTTTGCTTACTGCTACTTCAAAAAAATAAGTTATTTTATAAATAAATATTGGCACTTACTGGCATGGACACAAAACTGAAAAACAGGTGACCACCAAGAACCGTGTATTGCCATGAAGCCCCTGAACAAAATACAGGTATTTCATTGATGAATCTGCAGATGTAGATAGGTTGAAAATAAAATCTCTTAAATCTAATAAAACTTTATTCAAATTTTATTAGATTTAAGAGATTGGGATCAGTCATACTTCATCAGCCTGAAAGGGGTCAAATACACAGCATCTGTGCTGCCCATACTATGCAGATTATTCACATCGTTTTTTGGGGGGGCAGGTTAAAAGGTTCTTACATTCCTCTTGCAACATAGCTAACAACAATTCCTCTTGCAATAGCTAACAGCAATTCCTCTTGCAATAGCTAACAGCAATCAGGTAGTTGTAAATCAGTACAATTGTGTATGCATATTAAATATATATAATTTCTGATAAAAATATCTCCAATCAGCCAATGAAGCTTTATCATCATTCTCAGATCTTTGCTTTTTTAGGTAGAAGTGGTGGAAGGGTAATAAAATCTTTTTTAAGTTTCTTTTCTGTTGCTGTCTAATCAGTTAGATCACCCCGTACTTTGTTCCTGAGACAAAACATGAAATTGCGCACCCCAAAATGAGATTAAATCTATTTCAGGTGGAAGTCTCTTCTGGTGGAATATTTCCATTCTTATTTTCCCCCCCAGGGATACCTACCACCAAAAAAATAATGAGTAGATATCCCCAACATGGATGCAGATCATGTTATCTATCATATTATTGACCATTTTTATATAGCAAAAAAGGTTTGCAAATGCAAAGTACCAGAAGCATAGCTATATTTTGAAAAAAATATATATTGATCAGTAATTGACACAGAACACGAAAACACATTAGTTAATCAGTCACAAATAACCCAAATCTAAAAAAGTCTTCATTTTGCAGACAGGATGCAGTTTTTTTTTTTTTTTTTACAAGTTCTACTTTTCAGCCTTTTGTTAAACTGTTACTGCTCCCTAAACCTAAAATTGACTTTGATGGAATGCAGTAATTATTGTGGGCTCTAGTTGTTGGTTTCAGCACCATGGGCAGCGTCTATACACCATATCCAGCCTCTGGGTATTCCTTTACTGACACTGCTCTCATAATTCCCATGAAACACTTTGTCATATGGACAAGAAATGAATACATAAATTATGACTTGCTCATTAATATTAGAGAAAATCAAAGCAGCTGTCAAGGCCTGGTGCCATTATCTATCTGCATCTATATGTGTTGATATATTGACTTAATATTGATCTGGAAAGTATTGAATAAATGTCCTCATTTCATTAGAGACCAGACCTGGGCTTTATCAGTCAGTGGCTATGAGGTTTATATTAAAATGACAGATTTTTTTTTTTAAAAGACAGCATAAACTAATTGGATAGGACCCTGAGTAGTCATGTGTTTTCTGTTTTTTTGCAAAATAAAGGTGGGAACTCCCACGTATAATTATTAATAGCATTGACATGTCGACTCGAAATTGTATGGCATTCAACCCAAAATGTTTTGGTTAACTTGAATGGAGTAGTACAATTTAAAGGCTCTGCAAGGTTTTTGTTTTACTTCTGTATCCTAGAGATTTACCATTCTTCCCTGTCCTTCAGCTATAGAACGTGGGAAATATGTCCATATTAAGGAGAGTGTAGAAAGGTTGCCCCGAGTGGAGCATTCTTTTCTAAATGTTGAGTTTCTGAGAATTCCTATTAACTTTCAATGCTACCACTAGTGGTTACCAGAACATATTCTGTATACATTCTTTTTTTGCATGACGTGAAAGGATTAGATGCAACTGCTGTTCTAGCTCCATTGGGGAGATTTACCCAGAAATGGGGCTAGAACACCAGGGCTAGAACACCAGTTGCACCTAATCCTTTGACATCATGCAAAAAAGGAACGTCTTTATGCAATACATTTAACATATGACTTTCATGTTGTATATAGAAATGTGAGTTTGTTCAGTGCATGGGTATGCATATATTTTGCGATATTATTAGAAGCAAATTTATAAAAAAAAAAAAAAAAAAAAAAAGCACTAATATGACAATGACTACCTTATAAAAAAAGCAAACTGGAGCCTAACACAGTTGGTGAGCAGCCAATCACAGAGCACTGGTATTGTCACATGAGAAAAAGGTTGCAAAGGAATGGTGATTTAGTGAAACTGATGTGGCCACTTTTAACTTGATCGGAATAGTTAAATCAAAGTTTGATATGCAAATGCAAACATTTCGATGTTTCCTTTTTTGAGTAATAAAGTAGTTCTCTGAGTAACACAACTAGATTTTGTTGTGTGTCGTTTAAAAAATGTATGCAGCAGCTAACAATAGTAAAGCTCTTGTTTTATTTATTTAGTCTGGTAGCACTGCTTAACCATTTGCAAAAGCTCTGTTTTGATGTAAATAACCTTCCCTGTGGGATATTAAAAGGGCAACTCTCGCTCAAGTGGAATATTGACGTGCTCCGTTTTCAGGGTTTACTTCATATTGTTGTAGCAGAGCCTTAGAACGCCACATACTTTATGAAGATAGGATTAGAAAAAAAAGCTGTTGCTTCTTTTGAAGCAAGCCCAAAATAAAAGCTGGGAATTATTATGAGAACATGACCTGCTTTCTCCCTGCCTGTATTTTTTAAGTACCTCTGTGATTGTGTTTGGTGGACTGTTAAATTATACGGGCTCCAAACACGACGTTACCTCTTACAAGAAGTCTTTAGGACCTCACTAAAATTATTCATAGGCTTTCGGCAGAGGCACATTTTGTTGAAAGGTTACCACAGCTGTACAGTGTCTCGGGAGACCGTTAGTAGAATGCAACCTTCCCCGGAGATTGTTTTTTGTTGATTGTTTTTTTCTTTTTTTTTCTTTTTTTTTTTTTTCTGCCATGCATCACCTACTTGGGTTGCCAAACTAGGAAATCACATTGTTACAAAGGCAGATGTATTTTTTAATCAATGATTGCAGAGCAGTAACCTTTGTTTTCACTGACTGTTGACTTCCAACTCTGATTGCTTTCTGTATGTCTGTAATAGTGCTGAAACAATTGGTACTAATTTTCTTGCCTTACTGTCTCCTTAATGTGCTCTCTCAATTGTCAAATCTCTAACAATCCCTGGATAGCATCTGTGATAACTCAGCTGGGAATCAGACTTTTAAAGGTGGAGTTGATATTTACACATTCTGTAAAGAAGCCCATGATCACTTCTTTTCCCAATTTGTTAAAATTTGTATTCTGTTTTTCTTTTAGCAAATGTCTATCTATAAAAGTAATACCTGGAACTTGGGAAAGGAGGTATGCAGAAACTTAGGAAAGGAAAGCGTTTTCACAGCTGCTATCTAGGGATTTCCAGAAAAAGAGCTTACAATATTTTCTATTGCAATACCATTTTCCATTTCTATAACTGGCACTGTTAGATGGAATAGCAAGAGGCAAGACGCAAGTCACTCATTATAATCATTCTCTGTTATATTTATTCAAGACTCATGTATGTGTTTAGCTTTACATCATTTTTTTCTCCTTTTCTTTTCATGTTTTCCCAATTGATTTTATTATTGTGCAGTTAAACAATAGTTTCCCCCTATTATTATGTGTTACTTCCACCACCTCCTAGATTGTAAGCTCTTTGGGGCAGGCTCCTCTCCTCCTGTGTCACTGTCTGTATTCGTCTGTCATCTGCAACCCCTATTTAATGTACAGCACTGCATAATATGTTGGTGCTATAGAAATCCTGTTTAATAATATTAGTTTCCCACACCAGATATTTGCACATGGCTTCAGGCTGCCCTAAAAACTAGAGGCTCTGTTATGCACTTACCAACTAAGAACTTGGGCCTGCTGCAAAATTGGTCAGTGAAGCTGTTCATACAGCAATCTAAAAATCAAGAGCATTGCAGACTTTTTACATTATTGGAAATGCAGATATTTCTCATTATTAAGGGACTGTAAAAATTAAACCAACCTTATGTAGTCTTGCCAGAACTTAGGTTCTGTGCTCGGCAGACACTTCTATCTATATTATAAATATGTATGCCCTATGTGTATGAATACAAACTAAGCATCAAAAGATTTCTAAAAAAAAAAACATTGGCTTACGTTGATCAGACAGTTACCCTGTACTTTTTCTATGCAGGACAAAGTAAAATGTTCCATAACTCCACATCCATCATGACATCCATCCCTTGTCCCCAGGAACATGTACTCACCTTTCCTCTCTCATGCAGCGCTACATTCTGGTACACAAAGTCCCCCCCCCCATGTGACTTTAGGCATTGAGCCAATCAAAAGACACCAGAGTCGTCAGAAGGATAAAAGTATCTGGCTTACCCACACGCAGAAGTACTGTACTGGGTATTTTGCTTTGTACCTGCTGGCTGAACCGAGCAGTAGGATAAAAATAAATTTTGCGTTTCTGCTGGGGAATTGAGGTCCGCAGCTGGGAGCGATTTTAAGTGTCCATTTAACTTTCCTAAAAAGTTTTAAAAAAACAGAAAACAGCTAATACATGTTATATTATCTTTTGAATATGTATTTGGTATTTAATGTTATATTAGGATTCATGAAACTGCTCTTTTGTAAACAAGAACAATGTCTCTTCAAAAGAATATCATTTTTCTTCCTCCTTTTGCAGCAAATACTGGTGTCTGACTAGTTTCTGTGTTTTGGCTTGAGGTCTAATCATCAAGTCTGCCTGTCCTGAACCCAGGGGGATCCAGCCCTGAGTACCTCATCCAGAAATTAAGAAGATTGTTGCTGTGATTAATCCGATGTTTGGTGCAGTACGGAGTCATTAATAAATAATCCGGCTTTGATTATTTTGAACGTGTGCTCAGCCAGTGCTGACGCCCCTAGGGCAGAGTCTCCCCTAACAGGGAGGTTTACTTCCAAGGCTGAAATTCCCGGGGCAGTTTTGTTACTGCGACTTGCAGCCTTGGCAAATTATAGCTGCAAGGAAAGAGGAACTGCGGCTTCAGATGCAGTTATATCCATTGTCAACTGTGCAGGCTGCATACCGTATGTGTGATATTGGCAATGAGTAGATTGTTTTCCTTATCCCTACAAGCAAGGTGTATCCAAACACTCAGGTGAGCTTGTAAAAGTTTTCTTTTTAAATTCCACAAAGGTTTGTGAGCTGTCCTCATAAAATCTTTTCCCCAGAGTTTCCCCAACAGGAGTTTCTATAAATACAAAAGTTGCCCTATGGGAACACCACTAGTTTAGTTCATTAGTCCCAACAATAAACTTCTTAACTTTCTCTCTTTTAGTTTGGTAAATATACCATTGAAAGTGTTATTTTATATTTTTAAAAGTTCAGCTGACAAAAAAACCCTGTTTATCAGAAATCATTGAGGTGGTGCCATTAGCCCTGCCTAGTTTACCTATGCGAACTTTGTCACAGCCTGTGAATGTTAGGGTGCCACTGACCTCCTTCTATAGAGATGGTACGTCTCCTGGTTGTCTCAGCTTCTGCCTGCTCATGTCAGCCAATCCAGCAATGCAGACATGGGAAAGGCCCCTTATGACGCTTGCCCAATCTGAGGTGTGCACACAAGGGGCAGCCTAAAGCCTCCTGGAATATGTGACTTGGGTATCCCAGGAGGCTGCGAGTTTCCCCCTTCAGAGAAGAGGGGTCCTCCCCCAAAAAATTTAAAGATATAAAGGAAAAACACACACATTTTTTCATTATATAAAAGGTGTAGCTACCCTTTTATATAATGGTAAAAATGTGATGATAGGTTTGCTTAAGATACTTTTTTTGCCTTTACAGTACAGCTTGTGCTGAACATGTAACTGTTGAAATAATTAATGGATCACTGACTGTACTTAACTTTGCTGTTAGTGCCGGCCATGCCTGCCCAGTTACATTCATAGACTTGTATAGGATCGTACTTGAGTCACCAAGTAAACCTGAGTCATGTCAGTGGGAGGGTTGTTGTGCAGACAGTATGAAGGATTTCATCCTGGATCATATAAACAGTGGACAAAGCTGAGGTGAGTATGCATCTAGTTGGGGGTTTCTAGAACAGCTTAGGTAGAGGACTAGTAACTTTATTACAGGAGAGATCTAACTTCCCTGTCTTTCTTGTTTTAGATGTCTGATCATCATCATCATTATTATAATTATTATTATTATTATTAATAATTAATAAATATATTTAAAAAGCTTCAACATATTATGCAGTGCTGTACATTAAATGGGGGTTGCAAATGAGAGAAAGATACAAACAATGACAGGAGGAGGAAATTTTTTATGAGCATATTTTTACTGCAGTGCATGTAAGAAATTAAGTGGGGTGCCATTTATTTGAATTGAATCCTAACACATCTAACCACAGCACAGTACACATGATTATTAACGCATCAGAACGCACAGTTGTAAACCACGTGCAATCTGAAAAGTACTTAGTTGTTTTTTTTTGGTGCACTTTTCTGTAATTGTTTATTGCAAATGTATGTTATGTAGGTATGTTAACATGCTTGGTGTTGTGAATTAATGTTATTGTTGGCGTAACTGTGCACCACACTGTACAGTAATAATGAATAGTACTGTAAATCATGCTTTACTGCATCACAAAAGTGGAATTGGCCTAAAGGAGGTAAATGAAGAACTTAGGGCAATGGATCCCCCCCCCCATCCCTTTCATTGAGTAATTGAAGGAGCAGCAGCACACTGATGAGGTCATCTATGTGCTTTCCTCCTATAGACATGTTCAAGGTGTTGCACTGAGCTACAAGATTCTGATTGGCTGAAAGAGCTGTCTGTCCACTCCCAGTTGATGCAGCATTTAGTATTATAAAGGTAGTATATAGACAAGTATCCATAACTGTACCTTGGCATTTGGTCAATTAGTTCAAAATGTCTTCCAATACCCAGCTTGGGAATCTACATCTTATTGCCAGCTGCAGAAGTCTTCCTGATGCTTTCCCAGGTTAACAATAACACTGCCTTTTGCAATGTGAGGCTATGTGGACCTAGTTATTCATTTATCTTGCTCCATTGTAATAATAGAAGCAGGGCTCTGACAAAGCAGAACTGGTAGAGTGGGCCATGGGTGCATTGATTGGCAGGTACAACTTATCATTTACAGACACTGTCAGTTTCCCCCTAATGGGAAAGTCCCAGTGTCTCATTAAAGTGTCTGACTTGGCTATAGGTGGAAAGACTGGACACCTAACTGTCTTCTAATATGAAGAGGTGTCAGTTATGCAACCTGATAGGTTGCTACCAAAATATACAAACTCTGTGAATGTATAAATATTACTTACCAATTTACTTAGAACAACCTTTATTTCAATATTTCATAGTTTTTCTTTAATAAAATGGCACCTGATCATTTCTCCAGCATTAGGTGAACCCCATTTGGGATTAAAAAAAACTCACATATGTTTGAAGGGTTAACACCGCCAAAGCTTCAGGAACATTCAGCTAGCTGCAGCTGTCACCTTTTTCTCTGTAGATTAACTCTGCCGAAGAGAGAAGCGGCTTCATTTTGTGCTTGTCATTTGCCCAGGAAGTTAAAGCAAATTGTAATGAGGGAATCACAGCAGGACAGCCTTGTAACAAATGAGAAGCATATATTGACTGACAGACAACATGCCATTTCAGTGATAAATGTATTTTTATACACTGTTCCTCAAGGTCACTTTGTGCTCTCTTTGGAAGCCTGCGTTCTGAGAAATCATGTGACTCACATTGCAAACGCCACAAGCGCTATGTAAAAAGGGATTATTTATGTTGTTGTGTTTGAAATAGGCGTAATCGAAAATGTTTTTGTAGAACGATAGTGTTGGATGTCTCACCTAGAGCAACCGCATCAGGAGCATTGGGGGTACCTGTACCCAAAAAGAAAGCCTGGGGTTAAAAAAATAAATGGCCAACTTTCATATCCTACTAAAAGTATATCAGTAAACTCAATGGAATATTACAATTGGAATATGTCCTAGTGTGTGAAATTACCTAGGACTCTGTAGAGTACTGCATACAGTGTTTGCACAAAATAAATACATCAATAAATACCTTCACCCAAAATTTTTACATTTTGTAATATGGGTATTAGGCATAACGTTGCCCCACTGGGGCAAACCTTGCTTCCTAAGACCTACTACATTCATTCAAGAAACAGAAGATGGTCATCAACAATATGTACAGAAATAAAAACTTTGTCCGAAATTTTATTCCTTCCCCATTCTATTATGTCCGTGGAAGAGATTTTCTAGGACTTCCAGAGACAATAGAGGCAGAAACTGAAAAAACAAACATGGTTCTTTATTCATGTTCTATGATTGCTACAGGTACCTTTGGTCTTTTACTATTCTGATGATGCCCCGGACTCTGAATAATGTTTATTTCAATATACAGTATTAAAGAAGAAACCGCACCACAACACACCAACTCATATAACATGCCACAGCCTGAACCTGGCCTTAAATATTGACATTTTAGTCTTTGGAAAGTGAAACTTTAATTGTCCTGCATATATTTTCTGTTTTTGTCAAGCTATATATTGTCTCCCCAGCCCTTGTAAGCCCCAATTTACACATAACTCCCTTTCCTAATAAATTTAACATGTGTATATGTTTACCAAGATCAAGAAACTCCAAGCAGTTTCAGCTTGCTTACTTCAGGCACTTTTCCAAGCAGCAATTTGTTTGATGATCTTTGATTTAATAAAGTGTTTTAATTATAAATTGCAGAATAATCAGAAAAAAAAAGATTGGCTAGTGAAGTTCATTGACACATTTAACATTCAATAAAACAAGAATGTTTTATTGTGCGCTCTCTTGGAACATAGAAACATTTTTGCAACTTGCGTTGTGATAACTGATAACATATGCAGAATAAGCAAGTTTTAAGTCCTTTGCAACAAAAACCACATGCTGAAATGAAAGTGTGTGGACATCAGGAGTAGTGGTAGGAGGTCTTTGTTCAGGCCTGGGAGGATTTGATGCACTGATTATCCAGTGGAACTGTAGTCAACATTTCGAACAGATGGAATGTTGTGTCACAAAGTTTTATCAAAGCAACCCAATAAGTTATGCTGTTTGGTGTAGCAGAACAGCTTAGGAGCCTGTGTAGAACACACGCGCAGAAGCATTCCTAATCATTAGAGATCAAGAGCTCCTGGATTAACAAGTCTTTGGACAATGGTCTGATCTGAAGGAGGCACAGCTGGACGCAGTTACTGTTCAAATCAAAAGCAATAAACCTATGCACCAAGCATACCATACGGGCTCCTACCAAAGTGCAAACAGAAGCATTTTTTGTGAACGTTTGCAGTAAAAAAGTCTCTTTATTCAGCTTTTTTTCTTACTTATGTCTTCAAAATTTTTAGATAAAGACGTATTATGCAATTGTACACTTTTAACTTTGCGCCAACAGTTTCAGGAAGGCCTTTTTCTGTTCCAGACTGATTACCGTGTGCACAAAGCCAGCTCCAGATAGAAATGGTTTGGTGTGGAGGAACTTAAGTGGTCTGTGCAGAGCCCTGACCTCAAACCTGCTAAATATTCTTCAGGTGAATTGTAGGACTGATTTGCAAACCAGATCATCTATCATTACTGGACCTTTTTTGTAAAACTTTTGTAAAACAAGCGTATTTCAGCCATATATTGTAGGTGTAAGATTTGAACCTTAGAAACTTCATAGATCAAGTCTTTTAAGGGACAAATCGGAATGAGAGGTATGTGGTAATGATCATGTTCTGTACTATACTTTCCTCTCCTTCTCTACCAGCTCCCATATTTTAACATTCTGTGGTGTTGAACTTTGAATGACAGTCACAAATCCCCTCCACCTTCTGTAAACTTAGCCAATCCAACGTATATTTGGCAAATATTTTATTAGGAAAGAAAATAAACCTAATAATGAATTTCCTGTAATAAGAGTTGTTCAATGTAAAACAAGAAATATGTACAATATATAGGTATATTATTAATCCAAAAAAATCATTTTTTTTTTATTTTGCAGCATATCCATGGTCACAAAGGTCCAATTACAGCAGTTTCTTTTGCCCCTGATGGACGTTATCTGGCAACATACTCCAACAAAGACAGCCATATCTCCTTCTGGCAGGTAATAATTTTTCTAAAGGTGTCTTGGGTGAAAGAAATACCATACAGTAGTTCCTAAAGAGTGTTCGCTCTTAGGGGAATTATGTATCATAACTTGAAGCAACTTTTAATTGTTTTATATGAAAATACAGAACCATGTCATAGAACTGACAACACCCAATAAATGTTTGGTTTAGGATGAGCAATAGGTGTCATTGTTAGGCTGACTTTAACCTCCCTGGGGGTCTAATTATGTCAGTATTTGTATGCCAATATCAGTACATTTTTGTGCATGGAAATTTATTTTACATTGTAGGCCTATAATTCTTAGGCATAACTCACCAAAATATGTCCAATATTTAATACATTTAATAATGAACTTTAAATAAAAGAAAAAAAAACACAAAAATCTGTTAAAACAACGGTGCATAAAAATACTGATACCTCTAATATAATTGTACTGTAGCATAATATATATATATATATATAGGAAATGACTACTTTGTATTGGATTCAGTACAGTTATTTTGTAAAAATAAAAATTGTTTGAATTTCCTGCCGCCCCTCCCGAACGCACCATAGTCACTGGGAGCTCCGGGGAAATGTAAGGGAACTCGCCGGCAGAAGATCAAAGGAAGAGGACGCGGCCCGAGAATGGGATCCGACGGGCAGGACGCCAATGGGACCAGGTGTTTTTTAAAAATTTTAGCCACCCTGAATGTAGCTCAGGGTTACTGCTTTCAGCATGTGTTTTTTACCTCAGGCCACACTCGGGTATACCGCTCAGGGGGTTAAAAGTTTGGCTGAGAGTTCATTTGTTCATTTTAATGTGTATGTTACCTGTTTATGGTTCAGGTAGGAGTCAGGTAAGTATTCAAGATTCATTTTAATGTTAAGAGCTGAACTGTAAATGCTGTGCCAAAAAACACAAGCAGAGCACGAAGTTAGTCAGACATTCAGAATTTTTGTTTGCAAAAAATAAAAATGAGGGTACTGATTGGAAACTGTTAAGGTTCAATTATTGAGGCTACAATATCAATGTACTTATCATTTAGGAGGCACTTGCACGGTAGCTCCTTGTGTCATCCATATAATGTCGCTGTCTTCACGTTATTGGGTATTTTTCATGCTCTGGTGTTCACATATCAGAGCTCTGCGGTTACTTTGTAACCAGTAAAATGTTACCTGCTTCCTTTACACCATAATAAACATATTTAGCTAATTGTGTCTAAGCTGGGGATTGTGTGTTTATTGATTAAACGCTTTCCATTCTTCTCCGGTTTCCTTGTCGTATTGTTGGAGAGGAATATAATGATTCGATGCACTTACATTTTGCAGCTAAGTAATTAAAGCTTACAGCCATGTTTACCACCTTCCTCTGATACATAATCTCATTGCCGCACAGATCATGTTAATATCTGATTGATTCCCATCTTTCACAAAAGGGTCACGTGACTTCACATGCTAGTCACAGATTTCTGCAGGAAAGGGAGACGTTTAAAGCAGGCAAGAAAGCAAAGCAATCATTTACTGCTTTTTGAAAAAAAACATAATAAGTGTAAATCCTTTGCACACCTAAAATCAGCATAAATAAGAGTAGTTAATCCCTGTTAGCCAATCAAATTGTATTGCTTTACCGGTACTATTATCCTAACATGTTTTAGATATCGAAGACTAGAAGATTTAGGTTATCTAGACAGGTTTAGGACAAGGGGTTACAGCCTTCAATTCCGCAAAAATAAGAGGGTAACAGCCTTCACTTCTACAAGAGTAGAGAGGGTTTTGTGGTGCCTGGACCCTGATCTTAAGTCTGCAAAACTGACAGGGCTTTTTTAAACTATGGGCTGCTGTAGGCTTTTGCTCTATGGCAGCACCTCTAATAGCAGTTTTGTATTGCACTTTCGTGTCCAATAAGGTTGTGGCTTTAAAGATTCACCTAGTAAAACATATGAGTGAACAGCTGCCTCAATCCTGAGTAAATGAAAACTTTCAATTATTTTCTATGGAGACACTTTAACCATGAAACCCCTTTCTAGAGATAACATTTTTTTCAATCAGTAACTATTTTCAGGCAGCATATTCCAGCAACAATATACAAAAAGAAGCTTGTCAAAAAGGGATCTTAAACTGTCAGTGAGGCAATTCTGGTATTCCCTAAAAGGGCTAGCATGTCTATGAATGATAGTTGGCTGTTGACCTTTTCTCAGCCTTTGTATATTGTGCTTTTGAGTCACCAATATGCTGGCAATAAAAGGGTTAGATTTACCATTAGGCACACAAAAATATTTTCAGTGTAAATTAATCCTGGCACAGGTGTATTACTTTATGTGCCAATGTTTTGTGCCTGTAGGCTGCAGTGGTGGATCTTTTGCCTATAGTTTAGTCCTCCTAGTCTGGTAGTGGTCTAATTTAAATCACATACAGTATTTATTCTCACTCAAATACATTTGGCTGTTACTGACCATTTTCCAGACTAAGGCCACATACACACATGCAATAATTGTCGTTGCAACAGCAAACGACTGCGTGATGCATGAACTAGTGCTGTATGTACATCGTGTTCTGCTCTATGGAGAGGAGAGGGGGAAGAACGAGGGAGCGGCACCCAGCTGCACTCTCCCCTTCACTTTTAATACGATTGTTCCTCATCCATCGGTCGTGGATCTTCCAGGACAGTAGTTTGGACGATGGATGACCAGCACTGTACACGCGCAAGATTCTGCAACGAGAACCATTGCACATGTGTACATAGCCATACACTTGTGATCCTTTGTAGACCACATGTTGTGAATGGGAGTGATTAATGACATTTCAAGGATTTCTATATAGCAAAAAAAAAAAAAACTGTATGATTAGAATAGGGGGTAGATATTAGCAGGTGGTTTTACCCGTCCTGACAAACTGTGATATTGTTTCAAGCAGTTCTGGGGACAGGAAAGGTGAAAGTACAGTAGCAAACACTTTTCTTATCATCTTGGTTATCATGACTTCCTGTCATTTTCTATCAAGGTATTAATAGAAATTGATTTATTATACAAAAAAGTTTTTTTCAGTGCTAGTTTGTAGGTAAGGAATCCAAAATGGTAGCCCAACAAGAAATATAACCTAAATCAGGATGGTTTTAGAGTGTCACCACTTGTTCGGATGCGAACAGATGTCTCTCAACCTGAGCTTCTTAATGAGACATTTTGTTCTGACACTGTCATATGTAAGACCCATTGAATGATATTCCTGGAAATGTACTGCTTACCTACAGGCAGGGACAATAGATAAAATGAGAAAAAAACAGTAGGGGGTCCCTGTCCAAATCTGATCACATCTAAATCTGAGTGCAGCTGCTGTACTGGTGCTTTAATCCTCAGCCATCAGGCTGGTGGTAGAGATATGAACTCAGCTGCAGTGCTAATCCTCTGTGTGTCAGTGACTCACACTTACTACCTGATCCTCATGTTGACTGTAGAATGCCATTAAAAAATAAAGCATAGGAATTAAAAAAAAAAATGGTATATTAGAACTTGCTTGTTTAACCCTTGTGCTTGGAGTAATAACTGAATACCAGTGATTGCAGTGTATTAAAGTCTCACGATGCAAAATTGAGCATTTTTATCTAATACCCTCATTCAACTAGTAATTTTATGATCTTGCACAACAGGAAAAGGACTGTAGCAACTAAAATAAAATGGTACACAAATATTGAATAAATGCACAAATTAAAGAAAACACAAATAAAAAAATACCCAGATTCACCAAAATAACCCACACAATCTGCATTAAAGAAATTGTTTTTCATTTTTACTTTTTACCAAAATTCAGTTTGGCCTAGTAAAATCAGTATCACAAAAAATCAGGACTCTCTGGTTTTTTATTTCTTTCTCAACGCCTTACCACAGTGAATTCAGAAGGCTATCATGACACCATACAAATTGAGATATGTGCAAAAGCCATTATGTGTGGTCCTTCTCTGTAGAAATTGTAGTTGATATGTCCTTCAGTAAGAAAAAACTGAATTATTGGTATTGAAAATGATGGCCACTGTACATTTCAGCATGAAATAATTGGGTTTTAGCATTATGAAGTCATTTAGTATTGGGCAAGGTTAAGGGTTACGTTAGAGTATGGTCCTCAAACTTTCCAAACAAAGGGTCAATTCACTGTTTTTAAAACCATAGGAGGTTGCACTGTGGTAGGTGGATATAGAAAATGCCCCAGCATCAGTAGGAGAGGGGGTAACAATGTCCCAGTGTTGGTGGGCAGTAGGAGTAAATGGAAGAGCAACTGTGTCAGTGGAAAGATTAGTTGCCCCATCATTGTGGGAGAAATAGTGCCCCGCAACTGGTGTCATTAGAAGGAATCATTCCCCATCATTGGTGTCAATAGGAACAAAAGTGACACTTATTGCAGTTGAAGGGACAGTGACCCATAATTGGTATCTGTGGGGGAAATAGCATCTCATTGGTGGTGTCAGTAAAAGAATGATCCCCAATTGTTGGCAAAAAAGGAAAGAATAGTGTCCCATTGTTGGTGGAAGGAATACCACATTTTTTACATTATTGGATTAAGTAATACTGGTAGGATTGTACAGTAAAAGGCAAGTGTGCCTTATTGTCCAAAAGGGACCACATGTGGCTACAGCTCCATTTTTGCATACATTTAGGGTAACACTAAACAGTGTTTAACCCAGAAATCTTTTAAAGCTGGGTAGAAAGTAATTGTAAGCGGGTGGTGGTCCCCATATTGTCATGTAACTCTTTAGTAACCACCGAAAAACAGCCGGGTGGTTACTGAAAAGTGCCAGATGGTGCACCCAGCTAAAAGGGGCGGGGACGAACACTATCTTCAGCATAGGGCTATATGAAATAAAATTACCCATAGTTTTTAGTTGCTTCTTTCTAGGTTCCCTTTCAAGTTATCCAGTTTTTTCATAGACACAAGTTGTTTGCAGTCATAATCCCTCTACCCCATTGAATAGTTTGTATCCATCTATTCTAAACATGCCTTTGAGTCACAAAACCTGCAGAAAGTAAAACTTAAGAATGTTTCTCTTTCCTCTTGAGTTTTCTAGATCTATATAATTACCCAACCCTTTATGGCTGAGTTCCTGCAGGAATTGTGTGACACATGCTAATGGAAATTCCTCCCAGGGACTCTTCAATATAAGTTTAGGAGAAATATATTGTAATTTATCTAGTGTCCTGGGCAGCTGCAGTTCTCATTACTCAGAGCTGATAAGGTCTTTAGCTGCTCTGTGTTTTACTGCTCCCAATGCACACAATCAGACTGAGCACTGATATTTGTTGGGAAATAGTGCTCAGTCTAAATTAAGGCTTCCCACACATAGCCATAATCATTTTTCAGTTGATCATCTGACTGTATCTGTGTGTGTGCAAAACTGTAAATGTATGACGAGATCCTAACCAAATGACATATTGGATACAAAAGCAAGTTGTTATTTCATCTTTATTCTTTGTTACTCTGCATCCAATTCCTTGAAACTGTTTGCATCCAATTTTTTGTATATGTGCACTCCACAATGACTGCATGTCATTTCCCAGACATTGTTGTGTAATGTATGTTTGCTTGGGCATTTGTAGTCTCCATAAGGGGAGCATGTAACAGGGAGAAAATGTGCCGGCATAATTAGTAGACTAGGACATACCCTTTTTCACGCTATAGCAGCAAGTGACTGCACAAGGATCCTCATGGTGATTTGCATTTTGCTTTTTCAAATATTGAAATATCTTGCAGTTTTGTGTGTAAAGAAAGTGATCCAATGCTGACACTTTATGTAATCTGCCATTGCTGACTTGATTCCACAATGTACAACTTTCCTGGTTGGTGTTCTGATCTTCTGCCCAATACTTTCTGAATCACTGACCCAGAATAAAAGTGTAGCTACAGTGTTCATCTAATTGCCCCACACAGTTATCTGCAGGCTTATTCCAGGTGTGTGCCGGAAAACCAAAATATTAGCTTTACATCCAGGCAGTTAGCATTCTTTAGAATAAATTTAGTACTGGCAGCTTCCATCATCTGTCAGTGATCAGACCACTTTATAAAGATAGTTAGCATCTCTAGATTCCTAATACTTTGTGTTGGTATATCACTCTGTGGTGTCCATATTATAAAGAACTGCTTATACTACAACTAAATAATGGAATGCTTCTACATAAATCACTTTTCCTGTTTCAAAGTGGCAAGAATCTATTTTTGTCTTGTCTCTTTTTCACACATTCATCTACTTCACGTGGGTCATCCTCATTTTCCTTATCAGAAAAGATTTTTGGGAAATGTATTCAAAGATAACAGCAAAGCAAGCTGACTCTGCTGTGCTTTCTCTTTAACCAATAAGGTTTTATGGGAGATGTAAAGTCACAGTGCTTACATTAAGAACTGAATAAGAGCAGCAAGCATGCAATCATATATTTGTTTAAAAAAAAAATGTTCTTTGAAAAAACTGTTTATTTAGGCTGTCAGTATGTATTGAGACTGATGGTGGTTAGTGCAGGAAGTCCCCGGGTTACATACAAGATAGGGACTGTAGATTTGTTCTTATGTTGAATTTGTATGTAAGTTGGAACAGGTACATTATTTTAATAAATGCAATTAGGACAGATGTTTGTCTCAACATATTATTAGGCAGCATGGTGTCAGTTACTGTATAAAATCCTCACTGTAAGTAAATCACAAACAAAGCAAAAAATCTTTATGGAGCCTAGACATTCATTAACTTCTGGAGCAAGCTGTGCTTTGATATGCAAAAAGAAATAACTGCAGAGTTTGTCTTGGTCAATAAAGAGGTACAAGAGGTTACAGAAAGAGCTCACCCCCTAAGATCACCCACAACCTCAGCTGTGTTAAGCAAAAGATTTCTTCTGCAAGTCATGAAAACCGCCCCCTCCCTTCAAGCCTCCATTCTGCACAGGAGCGAGCAGGAAAGACTCGTTCGTATCTAGGATGCGTCCGTCTGTATGTCAGATGTCCTTAACCCGGGGGCTATCTGTATTTCTAACCAAACACTAGAGGACAGAAAAGCTGCTGCAATGTCAGCTTCCTGCCAGTTGGGAAACTCCATGTCCCACCATACTTTTCATTGTGTATCATGGATGGGTGCTGTTAACCACCTGGCTATTAAACCCGACCTTGGTTCGGGGTAAAAACACTTGCAAAAAGTGTTAAACCCGAACTTTTCTCAGGTGGTTAAAAATGTAAACAAACGTTGTATTGCAATCCGATTGTCATACATTGTATGACAATCCCCGCAGCTCCTCCAGCAGCAAAAAAAAATTTGCTATTACTGCTGGCATCTGCAGTGAGATGTGAAGCACAATGCAAAAATCCTGCATTGTGCTTTGCATCTCTCTTGAGATGCGAGCAGCTGCAGCGTCTGTGTTCCTGTGTGAGCAGGCAGGGAAATCCCCACTCACATCACCCCAGGAGGATGAGTCATCTTCCAGATGATGTGAGTGGTGATGTATGGGGGTGTGTCAGGGAGGGAAATTTCAATGTAATCTGCTTTTAAATGGTTTTTACAGTACAAAAACACCACACAACATGAAATAAAAATAAAAGTACATTTTTAATTTTATTTTTAGATTACATTGTTGTCTATTATTTCATTATTTTTTTAAATTATTTATAATTATGTATTATATTATAATTTATGATTATAATATAATAAATAAATATAATTATCATACCCGCGAAGTAAGCAAAAATTTCTGTGCAAAAAAAATGGGATCACTTTTTGCATAAAAAAACTGACAGAATTAGAACGCTAGGGGGGTTAAGCTGATTTTTGTGTTTTTTATTTAATTTTAATAAAAGTACATTTTTTTTTTTTTTTTACATGATTGTGTGTTTCAAACTTTTTTTTTATATTCATGATATCTACTAGACCCTTGTTCGGACATATTTCTGTAACTTACAGGTCTACAATTAAAAAAAAAAAAAAATTTCATGAAAAACACTGTACAGCTTTTGGTACAGAAATCTAGACATCAGTGTAACGCCCAGGTGGTTAAAAGAAAATATTTTTATATATATATTTTTTATATATATTTAATATATATATGGTTTTTCTGGGGATTCAATGAACACATTTTTTAAACAGTGGGAGGAAGGAAGGAAGGTATTTATATGACATATGATTTCTGTTCTTGACTTTGGTGAAACTTTAGGAACAGCACATTCTAAAACAATTGAAGCGGTTCTGCAAAAAATACTCACCCTGTCCACACAGGTTCACACTCATTCAACCCACTTGCAGGGCAGGGAGCCAGGGCTTGGTGGGGAGTGTCTTTGTAAACTGCAATTGGGCTTCAATATTTAAATTCTCAATATCCCTTCAAAAGTTTTGACCTATACTGATTTCAAGCATAGAAGGTCTGGGCCACTGTGTTCCCTGATTCTAAAACTACGTACACGCGTCCAACGGTTCTCACCCGATATTCGTCTCAGGGCCGATATCGGACAAGAATCTGGCCTGTGTACAGCGCCAGTTGTCCATCATCCGAACAACCATCCTGGTGGATCCACCGATGATGGATGACGAACGATCCCAATGCAAGGGAAGGGGGAGAGCGTGCAGCAGGGTGCCGCTCCGTCGCTCTCCCCCTCCCCTCTCCATAGAGCAGAATGGTGCTGTATGTATAGCACTCGTTCATGCATCATGCAGTGCTAGTCATTGGAAAGGATCGTGAAAGATCTATCGTGATCGTGAACTATCATTGCACGTGTGTATACGACTTAAGTCTCTTGCAGAAGAGTGTCAAAATACTGCAGAAACATCCAAAATCTGAGCGACGTTTCATGTTAAACACAGTTGCTTTGTTTGCTAAAGTGCAGAATCGCAATCTATATATCTCCGTACTGTGCAAGTACTATTATAGGATCAAATGCATACAGTATCTGATAAAGTTCACAGAAAGTTGAAGGATACAAAAATAGCAGCCTTCAGTGGCACAGTACATGTTAACGACCTCTCCATTTTTTTTTTACCAAGCCTGCCCTCTGGTTTGGCCTGTGTTTCCCTGTCCAGGTCCTGTTCACAGCTATTACTAATGTAAGAAAATCAGTAGCATTAGTCATCTTAAAAGGGCTATTACTCAAGATGATTTAAATTGTGAAAATGTCAGCGTTACTTGTGTGCTCCCTGTTAGAGATGCAATGATTTACACCCAGTGACATGGCAAAGCTGCAAAGCGGGGACACGGCTAACTAATGACTTGTGTTCTACCCTGGTCAGAATTCCGGACAGCAGCTGGCAATGGCATATCTTAAACATTCTTGTGTCTTTTCATTTTTCACTCTGACTCCACGCAATACACAGAGGACACTGTGGGGTTAAACCCACAGTCCTGAAATCTCAAAGCTGATGAAGATATTTTACAAGGACATTAAGCGGCTGACATTGAGTGAGCTGACTTTAGTAGTATTGATTGATGGATTGATTGGGTGGACTTTAAATGGGAGAATACCTGGCAGTGAGCAAACTGGCCACTGGTCTCACTCTTCCTTTCAAACAAGTTTATTTAAAGGCCAACTTTATACAAATATCCTAAATCCTGTATAGCTGGTCCGGTGACATAAGGCCTTCCTCTTTTTATCCAGTTTCATTGGTCTTTACTTTTAAACACTCCTGCAATGCAAAGGCTATCAAGAGTAGTACTCACATGTGCTCAAAGGAGGTAGCCATTATGTAAGCAAAGCAATTTGTCATTGTGTGGCTGAAACAACTCTCGGCTAACAAAAATAAAAAATTGGCAAAACAAAATCATGATACCCGGTACTTTAGCAGGTTAAATGTCAACCATTTAGGGCTTAGAGCTACAATATGTGATACCCTATTTGGTGAGTGGGTTCATTAAGATACGTCTCTCCTTTTCTCAGGGTCTTGATGTTTCATTTGCTATCATTCAGAGGATGTAACTGTTAGCTGTTCAGGGCACCTCGGGATGCACTGCTGAGCTTTTGGAAACCATTTTCTTTAGTGTAGGATAGGGTAGAGAAACTCCTTTAAGTTTAATATTTTACTGTTTGTTTTATATTGAGGTAAAATCACCTAGCTTCTATCCTAGAGACACAACAGAAACTGTGAGAAAATCTTTATGGTGTAAGGAAAAATTCCTATTTAGTGGACACCACTACAGTTTCTTTCCATCAAAATATGCCCAACAGTTTTACCTTTTCCTTTTGATATTCTTGTTGCAGCTCAGTGGCATAGAAAGTACTGAGGCTAGCGACAGTCGGTTTATTATATTCAGGGGGAGCTCAGCTGTAGCAGTTAAAATGTAAGAGTGTTCTGTTTTGCTGGAGTCCCACTTTAAAACAGAGCTTTACTATCATCATTCATGTTCAAGGTTAGGAACAAATACATGATTGTTTTTTTTTTTGTTTCTAGCATTAACCACCTTGCCGTTAAGCCCAAGCATGCTTGGGCTAAAAACTTTTGCAATTATGGTTAACCCCGAGTTTTTGTCACCAGGTGGTTAAATGTAAACAAATGTTATGTTGCAATCCGATTGTCATACATTGTATGACAATCGGATTACAACTGAAAGGAAATACTCACCCAGTGTCCGCAGCTCCTATTGCTGGTATCTTTAGTGAGATGTATAGCACAATGCAGAAATCCTACATTGTGCTGTGCATCTCTCCAGAGATACGAGCAGCTTCCAGCCTGTGCCTGTGTCTCTGTGTAAGGCAGGGAAATCCCCCCCCCTCACATCACCCCGGAGGATGAGTCATCTTCCAGTGATGTGATTGGTGATGTATGGGGGTGTGTCAGGGAGGGAAATTTAAAGGCAGAGTACAATGTAATCTGCTTTTAAATGGTTTTTACAGTACAAAAACACCACACTACATGAAATAAAAATAAAAGTACATTTTTAATTTTATTTTTAGATTACATTTTTGTCTATTATTTCATTATTGTTTTAAATTATTATTTATATTTATGTATTATATTATAATTTATGATTTTAATATAATAAATAAATATAATTATCATACCCGGGAGTTAATCCTAAGAATTACAAGCCCACAATACAAACAAAAATTTCTATGCAAAAAAAAATAGGATAGGATTTTATTAAAAGTACATTTTTTTTTTTACATGATTGTGTGTTTCAAACATTTTTTATATTCATAATATCTACTAGACCCTTGTTCGGACATATTTCTGTAAGTTACAGGTCTACAATTTAAAAAAAAAAAAAAATTCATGAAAAACAGTGGATCACTTTTGGTACAGAAATCTAGACCTCAGTGTAACGCTCAGGTGGTTAAAAATACGTGAAAGGAAATGGATTTGTGGATCTGTGTGTCTGTTGTTGTTTTGTTGTCCATTATTTATTAAATAACCTCCATGTCTCTTTTTCTTAGATGAACACATCCTTACTGGGAAGCATTGGAATGCTGAATTCAGCACCTCAGCTGCGGTGTATTAAAACGTACCAGGTGCCACCTGTCCAGCCGGCCTCCCCTGGATCCCTTAATGCCCTGAAACTAGCCAGACTCATCTGGACCTCCAACCGCAACGTCATCCTAATGGCCCATGATGGAAAGGAGCATAGATTCATGGTGTAGGATCCTCGCTGTCCACTTACTGCCCCCTTCAGTATCTCAATAGCATGAACATATTAATGTTGTCATATCATATCGCAGGGGTAATCGTTGCTGTGTTGGTGCTGCATGATTCCCCCTGGTCAATGCTGCTTATGTCAGCTCTAAAGCCACAGAGAGGAAACCCTTTCCTGTACATAATTTCAAGCTTCAAGGTGTATCAGATTTTTCTCTCAATGTGTGCAGTAAACCGGAGCAAACACACCATTTTATATTGCCGAAGTCAGATCACTTAAAGATTCACTTTGATTTGCTTCCATTGCTTTTTGCCTTATTTAAAGCTTCTTTTAGTTCCAATCACATGTACTTAGTGGTGGTAGCCATTATGTGGGCAAACCAATCTGCCATTGAGTAGTTGAACGAGCAGTCAGTTACCAGGTATGCTTTAATGTCACTTATAAGATTATTCTCTACCAATATTGCTGTCTGCACTAAAAAGCAGCCTTAACTTTGGCAGCTGGAATTCCAGACAAACTCCTAAATACATATTTAAAATGAATGATATGTTTGTCAATGTTTTCAGCTTACAGCTTTCACAAACAATTCACACATTTTCTAAATTAAATCGTTTGTGAAAATGTTTCATTCATGTGCAAAAATATTGATAATTAAACCCTGTGCCATCTCGCTGCCTCTTCATAGGACAGTGACCCATCAGCAATACCTCTGTCCATTGAGCAGGAGTAATACAGAGAAATGTGGAAATAGCAGAGTGATTATCCTAATTTTTATCACAGAATGGCTGAGCAAAATGACAAGTCCTTTGGCAGGAAAAATTGTGAACATACATTTATGGCTACTGTTAATTCGGCATTTCTCTTGGGCTGCGTTTTAAAGGCCAACTGCAACCAAATATAATAATATAGCAGAGACCAGGCGCTCTGTTAAAGTGCTGGAAACGGTATATAGAGCTTTTGGACTGCCATGCTCTGATTGGTCTCATTAAGCTTTGAACAAAAAATATGTGGATCAGTCCCCTTCCAATGAATTCCTCTTCCACATGTTATAGGAATCCATTGGAAGGAGCCTGACTACCACATTATGACTACAGTTAGGATCGCTTCAGAGGCTATTCATAAAATCTTATGCAACTCCCATTGTTCATAGACTCACAGCATTGGTTTGCAACTGTCTAAATAAGCATTGCCACCTACAGTAGTAATTGTACAAGCTACAAAATGTACTAAGTCAGAGAGATTGTAACTGCTACAAATGTCTGCCACAGTGTGCAATTGTGATGTGGTCCTTATAAGAGGGGGGTCCACTCAAAACTTATATATTGGACCTACCATATGGGGTTTAATAGGCTGCAAAGCAGAGATCTGATAGGTCATCATCTACTCGGTATGGAAATAGTAGATTGACTCTTTCAGAGTGACATGTTTCATATTATTTAAATCTGATCAGTAAAAATCCCGCGTCTTTATTGTTACATTCCATATGATGCTGAGTATTTCATGAACATTGAAATTAATTTTAATTTTACGTAATTGTTTACATGTAGAGCCCAGATTGTATCGCTGTATTCCAGGGTAGAGTTCCCCATGAAGCTAACTAAGTGTTTCAACTTCTTCTTGTGTTTTATGTTGTTTCTGCTACTTGTATTGTGTGTAATGTGTGACTTTCCTACTGAATGTTCAGCACCCAGATTAATTTAACAAGATACAATTAAAATATATAAATTTCTATATCACAATGTTAATTTACAGAGTTGTCACAATATATTGCATTATAAATTCAGCTCAGGGTTATTCACTTGGGTTGGGGGAAAAAAGGCTTAAACTTTGTCCAATAGAGCTAAACTCCAGGCGATCATTTCAATACAGAAATATAAATATATGAGCTGTTTTACCTTCTAAAGGATTTGTGTTGTTTTCCATAAAGTCCATAAGTGCTTGATTGAGAATAGTATATTTATTGTGTGTTATAATGCAAAGCTATGAATCATTATATCTGCCAATTATATCCAGCCTTACACTGATTTGCACAGGATCCTTTCCTCTACTGAAATTACTCTGATTTTAGTGCCTGATTTGAGCTGATATTAATGTTTTTTAGAACCTGCAGCAAGTCAGAGCCTTCACCATTTCCTGGTTGTAGGACAACCAGTTTCATCTAGTTCCTCCCTCATCAGCCTGACTGTCCATAGCCCTTCCAAGCCTGCCTGGGAATGCCTAATCCTCCAGAGTGACATCCAACTGTTGCAGCATTTTGATATTTGCATACCTTCATCCAAAAGCCAGCCAAATTTGTGCTGCTGAGACGTAGATCTGTTAAGTGCGGGGGAGATATTGGGGGTTTATTAGACTTTGATGTCTCCAAAAGGAGTACATTTCAAAATATAAAAGTTAACTTAACATTTATTATGCACATTTATGTAGATGTCTATGTATATGGTGGAGTGAGAGCAGGAATTCTACGACCAGAGCTCTTTGTTAACTTCAAATCGATGGGCTATTAAGGCCTTTAAAAAAAAAAAAGCGTTGCCTATGGGCAGTCTTAGATATAGTTTCACACCTTTTCACAGGGGGCACATCGTTTTAATACTTAACGCGTGTGATACCTAATTACTAGTCACCACTTTGTCTTTAATATTTTAATATATTCAGGCCCAAAATGTGCATTTTATCATGTGTGCAAAACATAAATATATTTTGGCAACAAAAGGTTTAAGGCGCAGGAAATTACTTTATAATGAGGTAATAATAATTACGTTATATAAGTAGTAGTAGTAAGTATAAAGTAGTAGTGACATGTTTCATGTGCTATACATATCCTGTACAGCAATATCACTAGAACCTTCCAATACAGGCTGCCTGCAGAAAACCAAAGGGAGGTGAATCCAAGACCAGTCACCCTGCACAAAAAGAAAGAGCAGCACTCCATGGTCTTCATTACAAGTAAGAATTAATATTGCTTTTGCATTTAGATAATGCCGGTTTACACTGCTACAGTGAATCAAAACATACTCACTGAAAACGTTTTCACGTGTTTAATTTATTGGCTGGGATGGATCAGCCAATCACTTTTTCGCCTTGACTGAAGGCTAAAGCTTAAACGTTTCCATGTGCCACAGATATGCACTTCGTCCAATGTGAACAAGATTTGTTCGCATATCAATTGATTGTTATAGCAATTAGACAGTAAACAGTGGTCTGCTGCCATTCATTATCTGAAGGTAGCTCTAAGATATGATTATTCATTATCTGAAGATAGCTCTAAGATATGATTAATGGAACCAGCTTGGTAGAGGCAGGGCTTGGTTTCCTCATGTTAAAGTGGAACTAAAGTTCCACTTTAAAATTCTGGCATCAGGTAGCAGTTTATTGCAAAAAGGGTCAGGTGATGTCCCTTCTGCATAAAGCATTCTTACCTGCCTGATCACAGTCTCGTTTGTCAATGCTGGTGAGCATTGGCCGGTCTGATTTCCGGCACATTCCTGCTTCCCCTGCGGGTCCAAAGATTGGATAAACTCCCGCATGCCTGCATGGGCGTTGCATCATCCCTGCCTGGCCAATCAGGATGGTCGAAGTTAGAAACAAAAAAGAGTAGAAGGTGACAAGGAAAGGTGAGTATACCTAGGGTTTAGTTCCACTTGAAAAAAAGTGAACAGTGATCGGTATAGTACTGTCATCACCAAATCTCTTTCCAACCTAAAACTAGCAGTTAGAGCCAGCAGAGCCCAAGATCTCATACTGCAGATGTATAGCTATGAGCCTGCAGGAACTTAGGTTCTTGAGCGCTAACATGAGGAATTACATTGCTAAATTTCAGAAGGAACTTAAAACAAGTGGCACAATTCTTGGGTTACATTAGACACGAGTGTCTAATATAACATGGTAAATCTTACCTTTCTTGTGTTCGCTTACAGGAAGTTTGTTGAAAATAGGCGAGATTCAAAAATATACCCAAAATAAAACTGCCCATCAGCCACCACCACCACTGCCTTCTACACATTTAGAAACAGTTTTTCTTTTATTATTTTAAATTTTGGTACAAGCTGTTACAGCATATTTTCCGACAACTGGGAGTACAAAAGAAAAGCGATTTTCTAAAAACAAACAAAAGTTTGTTTGCTTTTGTTATAAAATACAGTTGAAGCAATTTTGGCTATCAGCTATAATTTCTCACTTTTAAACACCGCAACAGAGCCGCTACATACAGGGCACCCAGGCTGGGAATTTTGGAAAATCTTCTTTTGTGGTTTTCTCAAATATCAATTTGTGTTTTCTCAGGTGATATGAGCACTTTTTCTTTCTTTTTTTTTTTAAGACATGAAAATGGTAAAGTACTTTTTGTACTTCAGCTGCCATTGTGTATACAGTAATAGTATCTAAAAAACATATCGCCAAGGAATCCTCTAACTTTTTATGTTGATTACATTTCTGAAAAGTCAAGTTATGAAGAGCAGCTACAAAATTTATTGCAACTAGAACAGGTGACTGTAAGACGAGCGACATCCTCAGACTTTTTATAAGTTTGGAATACCAGTAAATGTTGTTTAGGATCAAGGAGGACTGACCAGTACCATTCAGGTATAAAGAAATGTTATAATTGGGCACTGTACTGATGCAGCCCTGATAGTTCTGGCCTTTTATATTATATTAATAGATCTAAACCTCCATTCCAGTGACAAATAAACAAGCTCTGTACACACAACGCCATTCTGTTCTATGGAGGGAGCACTACGAGTGAGCACCACCTTGCTGTGCTTGTCTCGATAGAAGGGAACAATGATCATTCCTGATTGCTCATTCATCACTCTGCTATGGCAGAATGATGAACAATGTCAGGAGACTGCTGTAGACATTTATGTACACAATTATCTAATGTGTGTACATATTAGTGTTTATTATTAATAAACAGGATTTATATAGCGCTAACATATTACGCAGCGCTGTTCATTAAATAGGGGTTGCAGGTGACAGACAGTGACACGGGGAGAAGAGGATCCTGCCCTGAAGAGCTTACGATCTAGCAGGTGGGGGAAGTATCACACAATACATGCTTAAGATTATACCATTGAACTCCATGCAGCCAGCTAAATACATACCGTGTTTCCCCGAAAATAAGACACTGTCTTATATTTTTTTGGGCTTCCAAAAACACACTAGGTCTTATTTTCAGGGTAGGTCTTATATACTTTTTTTAATTGGTGACCCAATTGTAAATTAAACTCTTCATTGATTCATTGCTACCGGTATTGGTTACTGAATTCAGCATTTCTCTTCTTGCACTGTTACTGTATTAAATCAGCCAGCTTGTCCTTACAAACCTAAAATCAGCACAAAATGTGGCTGGGGCAATGATTGCTCACATTTTTATTTTTTTATTTTATTTTTATACCGTAATTGTGCTGGTTAAAATAAAAAAAAAAACTTACCTTATCAGAAGACGCGAGCCGAGTTCCTGGCTTCTGACAGGCGAAGTGCATGTAATATCACTCCGCCTGTGACAGGAGCCGGAACTACAAGGCAAGCATCGGCTTGTGCGGCCCTGGAGTGTGTACGCCCGCTGTCTCCCGCTCGGTGAGTATTTTTTTTTTTTCTTTTTCTACTAGGTCTTATTTTCGGGGTAGGTCTTATATTAGGGCAAGTTGGGGGAAAAGTGCTAGGTCTTATTTTCGGGGTAGGTCTTATTTTCGGGGAAACACGGTATAAGGGAATTGTTTTTTTTTTTACTTGTCACATAGATATGTGTTTTTGTCAATCACATTCTGAGATCTACACAGCACAGGAGACCATATTTTTCCTCTACTGCAATTAGGTGATAATCTCAGATCATGTCCCCCCACCAGCCTGTAGCTGGACAATAAAAGCTGAAGCAACAGACTATTGAACTCCTCTCTCGGGCATATCCCGCATATTTCAGATGCTGCTTTGCGTGTCTGGCATTGGGCTGCAGGTAAATGCAGTTGTGATGACAATTACAACTTAAACTGTGTCTGGTCGTAAGGCATTACACAGCTTTTAATTTGATGCCCCTGGAATGTATTTAGCCAATTAAAAGTTCAATTGGACTTTAGGACCAGACCTGAGTCTTCTGTAGAACCTTCTGTGTGTGAATCCTGGAACTGCAACCCAACCATTCCAATATTTAACATTCATTCCTCGGAAAAAAAAAATAATAATAATTGTACAATGGTAATAGACATACTTCTGTGAAGGAGGAGAGTCATGTTAGACATACACAATGATATATTTCAAAGATTACAAGAAAACATAGAATTGATCAAACATCAATAAAAGTTACATTTTTATCGATCATATTCAATTGATATGTAAGCAGAATGTCAATTGAACATTGATCATGAAAGTCTTTTTTTTCTTCATATTTATAGATTCGTTAATAAAGGGATATTGACAGATGGTAATACAAATCAATTATCAATTGAGTGGATTGTGTATTGAATTTCAGACAAAAATACCATTGAGAGAAAATCACAAAGTGAACGCCTGCTGTAAGAGAAGCAGACAAAGTGGTTCTTCCAATCCTAAAGGTTTTAGTGTAGATCGGAAGCTTCATATCCAGTCCTGTAACCAGCGGATAAACCTATGAGGTGTTCAGCTGCCTTTTGGATCCTCTGAACATTCCTAAAAATTAACAAAAAAATCCACAACCACGTATACTGAGAAATGCAAAGTGGCTGCAGCTTATCATCGCCATTTTAAAATATTCTAAAACCTTCATGATTGGAAAAGAAAAAATGTTGTATTTTCTTATGACCCCCCCTGTAAATATACAGTATGTGTGCTATTTGTTAGCTAGTTACCTAGTATTTGTTTAGCTGTAAAAATGGTAATTTCCTATAGTGAAAAGCTTGTTGATTTATTTATATACTGAAGCTGCCTTTGTCTGGGTTTAGCACCCCATTTGGTTGTGTAAATGTAGATACTTGTGTGGCTTTCCCTTGGGCAGTTTGTGTAACTATTGTTAAAATACGACAACTAGTAAGAACTCGCAATTTGTGTCATTGTGTATTGTAAATGATTTATTTGTCATCTGTGAAAACTATGATATAGATCTGTAAAATGCTTGTGTACATATCTGTGTGTAATAATAAATATAAATATAGAAAGAAAACCTGATTAATGTGTGGGTAAAAGGTAGGCAAATGCCCCCTAGGTCACTTTTGTTAAGGAGCAGCATTGTGGGTTGAGGCCTGTACTGGCAGACTTTCAGCTTTTGTCAGTGGCATCCATTTGAAACGCTTCTGGGATGATTCACAATTCATAAATGGTTATATATATCTTATAGTTGTCCTTCCACTGAGGTGCATTTGACCTGTATCAAGCTTGTTTTCCCATAGGCTCCCAAACTCACTTAAAGTGCACAGAAGGCCATCAACGACTTTAAAGCGTTTCTCTGAAAGTTTCACATAGCACTTTGGCCATGTTTCCTCAGCAAATGAAGGTCTTCCCACACATCCTTCCCATAAAGATTTGCTCATGCCTTTGGCCTTGGATAGTATCAGAGCATTATTATAATACAGGGCTGCTTGAAAATTTGTGAACCCTTAAAAGATTTCTATATTTTTATATGATTGTGACCTAAAACATCATCTGAATTTCAAACAAGTCCTAGTAGATGAAGAAAACCTAGTTCAACAAATGAAACAAAAAATAATATATACTTGTATTTATTGAAAAAATGATCCAATAACATATCTGCGTGGGCAAAAGTTAAGTGAATCTTGTTCTCAGTATTTGGTGTGACCCCCTTGTGCAGCAAATACTGCCACTAAATGTTTTGGTAACTATTACCAATTGTCCTGCACATGGACCCGGAGGAATTTTAGCCCATTGCTTTATACAGGATAACTCCTGGATGTTAGTGAGTTTCCTCACATGAATCGTTTGCTTTAGATCTTTCCACAACCTTTCAATTAGATTAAGGTCAGGACTTGACTATTCCATAACATGCACACTGTACATACACACTTTACATTGGTTGATGTTTGACACACAATAATTGGCTGAGGGACCACCAAATGAAGGGAAAAAAATCAGCAGGGATATATTGTCAAAAATATTCACTGAATTTTACAAAAGGACAAGTATACATTAAAACCTGCATGCTTACTGTAAACACGCAGTTCAATGCATTGTCCAATTTGCAAAAAGAAAACAAAATCTTCCTGATCCTTAAATGCTACTGGATACTCCCTGGATCAACAATCTACAATTCTAATATGATCATTATCCAGGTATTTTCTGCCTCTCTTCACCTTTATGTTCATTCCCATAATCCCCTGCAACATGGAGCCTCTGCTGTGTTTTCATGTGTCCCTCCTGCATTGTGGTGAAGTAAATGAGCCACCATGACTCTGATACCAGGTCTGTGCATCTGAGAAAAATAAACTATGGTTGACCAGTCCTACTATAATCAGCCTTCTGCTAGTGACATAAAATTATCTATTTTCTGAATAATAATGGATTGTTCAAAACAATTTCATCATCTTTGTTTGTCCTATTTTTTGCTTTGAATACATTGTTCCAATAAACCACTATCTAAATATCACACTTCCTCCGATTCCAAAGCACCTCGGTGCATCAGGGATGTGGAAGAGCTTGGACATTACTACCAGCTCACTTTCTGTGCTGATTGGAGAGTTCTAGCTGATCTGTCAGAACAATGCCAAAAGATCACTGCTTCCACACACAGAGAAATTGGTCCTTTTTGTGGCATGCTGTTGGGCTGTGATTGAGGCTAACAAACCCAAAGGCTTTCCATGTGTTTGTTCTGATGAACCTGGATAAATTCATAAATGTCATGTGAGATCTAATTACTCTCAAAATATTTTTGTAAATCCATGGATCATTATTCTTTTCAACTTGGCAAACCAATGTATCCAACGACCCCTTTCTATACAATGGCAAATATTTATTTTTACTAAGCTGTAATAAAAAAAAATCAGTCTCAAAGCATCTGCTGGTAAGTCATGCAAAATAAATAATCATCATCATCTGCCATCATCATGGCACCAAAACCCCACCATCATTGATGGCATCCATGTTTTTGAGTTTCATCCTTCATTCCATAAAAGCTGCCTGGAGAAACATGAGAATTTGTTACCAAATTGCTAAAATGTTTTCATTCTTATTTTTCTTAAACTGAAAATACCTTACCACTTTACAATTCCCTAATATTTGTATATATCCTCCTATACACAGTTCACATATAGAGCTCTAAACCATTGTATCACCTGTTGGCCGTCTTCAATGCCCTTTGTACCATCACCATCATTAAATTTGAAGGTATTTTGTCACCTTCTATTCAGTACAAAATAGCTAACCTCCCTATCCTATGTTCTGATGTTACTGATATGAGTACAGCTTTAGCAGTCTTTGGCTCTTGACAACCTCAACCTTGACTGCAAAGAACAATACAGAATCCTTAATTGGAAACATTCTTCCAGCAGAAGAAGGAAATCAAACCGAAGAACGCCAGTTCGCATCAAAATTAGATGGCTGTAAATAATTTTTTCTTTCCAAATGTACATATGTTAACATATCTCTCCATAATGTATGTTAAACCTATTCAGCTTACTGCTCTGTCTTCAATCAATACCTCCCAACCCGTAGAATTTCTGTAGGAGGGAAAAAAACAGTGGTGTCAAGATACTGACTCACCAAAATGAATTTATATTTAAACCCAAACTAAATAATTCAGCTATCATTAACCAAATGTGACAATGCGGCCTTGCTTTCCTTGCAGTTAGGACAATTATTCTTTATCATTAGAAGTTGTGCAAACTGATAAAAAATGGAAAGGGCTTGCCATTAAGTGGTACAACCAGTCTGTTCTAGGTGAACTTTCACCTTTCACCCCCCCCACCCAAGATGACAGACAGAGCTGAGTGTTACTAAATCGATATCTTCGTAGCCAGTAGGGAAATGCTTACAGACTCTAACTAGAGAATGCATCTTGACAAGGCCACGACGGTGCAAACTGTGCAGCGAAACACAGAAGAAGACTAATTTTTAAAACTTGACACTTCAAGGTGTTTTTGTACAATGGCTTGGAGAAGCTGTCGATAGAAACAAATACCAAAGGTCAAAATGGGAACCGCAAGAATTTAAAAAATGAGATTCATTGTTTATATAGTCAAGGTAGTTCCTGCTGTTCCTTTTATTATCATATATTTATTTGAAAGAAATAAAGGTGCACCTACTACTTTTCATCATTAGATCATCATTATCTGTATGGGATGTTAAATGTTACCATACAGGTACTTTTCTGATTTATTCGGACCCAAAAAGGCAGGAGCTCCATTGAAAGGAATGTAGGTTCTTGATGGACTAGAGAAGAAAAGAGAGTGAAAACTTTATATGGCATGTGATGTATTGATGAACACTTTGCAAGGGGGTGTGGACATAATCTGTGATCACTCTGATGGGTGGTAGTATCAGAAAAGTGTATACCTGTCAGCAGTGCTTCTCGTGTCTGCCATGTTCCTCCATAGACGTAGGGACACGTTCTATGGGTCTTCCTAACTAATGAATCACATTAAAATATTAAACAGTATTCAACAAATAAATACAAAAAAGTAAGAATTTTTTTTTGCTTACTTTACATTTATCATACAACCATATACAACCATGAACAATGACACTTCTACACAATAACAAATTCTTAATTCTTATTTGTAACTCTATAACATTCTTTTTTATAAAATATTAAATAAACGATCCTTTTCCTTTTTTTCCATCTATGCAGCTCATCAAGTAAAAGAGTTATCCAAATTCTTCCAAAATCTTCTCTTACATAGTGAATCCGGTTATTGCACCAGCTCATGGTTCTATTAGGGTTGACCTGTAATGATAAGCCTGAAGCCTTTGCCATCCACTGGTAAATTGTTGACTTAATGTCCCTGATTTATTGAAGCTCTCCAAGACTGGAAACGATGCACTTTCATCAGTGAAGCTGGGTGATCCAGCAAGCCTGTAATGGATTTCTATTTGCTATTTGTTAGCAAATGTTTTGAATCCTGGACCAGATCCATTCCAGGTTTACTGGATCACCCAGCTTCACTGATGAAAGTGTATAGTTTCCAGTCTTGGAGAGCTTTAATAAATCAGGCCCCATCAAGAAAGCTTCAGTAAAATGCTGCACATTTAGCCTGTGCCTGATTACTGTAGTGTGCCTTCTCATTCCCTGGATTTAGGTTTTTAACCCCCTGAGCAGTAATCTCAAATTTGGCTTGGGGTAAAAAAAAAACACACTTAAAACAGTAACCCTGGGCCACACTCGGGGTAGCTAAAAACATAAAAAAAAACACTTACCTGGTCCCATCGGCGTCCTCAGGCATCCTGCCCGTCGGATCCTATCCTCGGACTGCGTCCTCTTCTTCTGATCTTCAGCCGGCGAGTGTACTGACGTTCCCCGGTGACACTGGTGCGTGCGGGAGGCGCAGTGGGAAATTCAAATTATTTTGCATTGGAAATAAATATATTTTTTTGCATGGAAATAAATTTCCATGCAAAACAATATAACGCTTTTGGCATAAAAATACTGACATAATTAGACCGCCAGGGAGGTTAATAAACTCCCCAACCCCACACTTTAAGCGTAGCCCACACAGGATAATATTTACCCTATTCCTTGATCCAGCAATGTTTCCTTCTCCAAGGAGCCCCAGACCCACAAGCTGTCCCCTTGGAGTATTACTGTTTAAATTAAAAATAATTTCAGTGTGTATTCACAAACTGACCAAGACCTTGTCAAATGAAAGACTGGGGAGTAAGGAAAATATTATCCCATGTAGGTTGCTCCTTTGGGTTATAAAACCAACTTTACCAAAGTTAAAATTGGTGGTAATAAACCACAAAAAAAATTGTGAGCAGTCAGTTTCTTTATTGTAGAAGCCACAGGAAAAAAACAAATTTATTTACCTAAACTGCCCTCTCCTTGCTCACTTGCTGACATCTTCACTCAGTCCTCTACTAGGTTCGGGAACACACAACAATATTTATGGAGAGGGGGGACTGTGCGGTCCACCACAGCAAATAACTAAACAACTTGGGAATTGCTGTACACGCAATCGATTATACTGTTTTAAGGGGTCTGCACATCTTATTTGTTGGATCATATGTTGGAAGCAGTAAAGATGGCCTGTGTTGTTTAAATGCAGCATAGAAATCAGGTCATCAGACTGCCTTTGCTGCCTATCTTGACTGGCTAAACAGGAATATAAACCCCTTGGTAGGTAAAACAGTTCTCATATATATATTAAAATGGTGTATTTATCTGGTTGTCTGAAGCTTGGTCTTAAGTGACATGATAATTACTGAAAAAAAACCTGTAGCAGGATCAAGGAAATATATTCTGCTCGAGCACTTAGCGCAGCTGCCGCCCTCTTTTTCTTCTTTCCCCGCTCAGATATTTGTAAAGCAATACAGGAACAATAATAATTATCAGCAAACCGTAGTGAAAAATCTAAGTGAATGGAAGGAAACAACTTAATAACCGTCACATACCGAGCTATTGACAAAGAGACGGGACACGGCGTACTAAACATTGTCAGCCAGCGCCGGTTCCTGCCATTTCGAGGTGGACACCTGTGATCAACCAGCTTGAGGTTTATACAGAGAAAATTGTATCAAAAAATTGCTGTGGTCTTCCATTTTTAAAAAAGTAAGTTATCCGACTGGGGGGAGAGAAAAAAAGATTCCCCCACCTTTAAATATCCCTCTCAGCTGCTAACGAGCAAATCTTTGACATTATTTGAAACATGGCGATCGTCTAAATTATATGGCACTTGTATGTAATACTAATCTTACAATAACGTGGAGGGTTAAAGGCCCAACACACAGCATGGGCCGGGCTGACTTGTGTAGAGGTGCCTACTGCTGCCTTTGTTCCACTTACAATGGCGTTCTGCTTGCTTGGCTGGTGGTGAGGTTGCAGAAACACAATCGCATTATGTATGTGGTATGGATTTTCAATTATGCCCTAACAGCTTTCATCCGCTGGCCACGGAGGGTCACCGTCGCAGAAGGCACGTGTCGTAGAAGGGTCTGCTCTTCTCAGGGCGACCCCGGGCTGCTGAAATACAATAGAAATATGAATATTGATAACGCTATAGATTTTCTATATAATATGTTCACTTAATTCTATATTTTGGATTATGGTCACTCAATGTGAAGAATAAAACCAGGGGATGTGATTGTATTGCTGTATATCCTTCCTATACATTCAGTAATCAATATGACATAAAATCAAAATTTAAGATCAACGTCACTCATACAGCTAAAAAACAAAATAGATTTGAACTTTTAAATCTGTCCAATGATTTGTATTTTGTACACCCAATCATAAGATTTGCACATCTGTCGTACAGACAGATTAAAGACCAGATGTTTATCTGCTGCAGGTAAGTAAATGCAGACTGGTCACCTGCCTGCCCCTATTCATGTGATTGGTCACAGTCAGCACATCTGATTGGGTTCTAGCACAGCCCTTCCTTCTCCAATGTATTATAGGATGATATGAGGCTAGTTTAATCTCAGATCATTGCAGAAATCTCATTACAAATATTGAATGAATTGTAAAAAAAAAAAATTATCTGCATCAATGAGAGTTTTTATGACCTAAAAAATAGCTCAGAGTGCACTGTTGTTTTTCAGGAAGAAGCTGTTTAGAGCTCTTTAAATATCTACTAGCATGCCCGGTCCTTAACACTGACATTGAGGAATCAGTCCGCACATTGGGCTCTATTTATAAAGTAGTGAATCTGACATTCACTGAAACATTCCCTTATAGAGAACCAATTACTGCCATTGTAAAAAATAGACCTGGAAAATTGTCCATCGGGGAATGTTTCAGTGAATGTTAGATACATTGTTTTATAAATAGACCTCTTTGTGTTTGACATGTTGATCCTGGAAGGTTGGGTCAGTCTCTGACTTCTTATGTCCCTGCCATAATTCCCGAATCTGTTCCTGACCACCTTCCTAGATTTTTTTGGTTTCTTATCTAATAGAAATTCTGTTCACTCTATCCAAAATTAAAAGTTAAGTAGGACTTCGAATAAGGTCATCTGACTTTTCCAGAACTGGAGAAGCAGTTAGCCCTAATATACCTTGCCAGACATTTACCCCAAATGGATGATTAGCCTGATCAGGAGGTTTTGCACTTTAAGCCAATCATGTTCTATAGCATACACATGTGATGACAAGGAACATGCTAACAGTTTGAAAGTTAAGAGAGATCAACTCATTTGGCTCCTGCTGCCCCTTTAAAGCCACAGGCTGGGGTCGGGGAGATGACCAAGCTGTATTTCCTAACTGCAGAAAAGAAAAGTGAGGTCAATAGCAGGGTTATGTAAATACCAGGATTGGTCGAAATAGAAATAATTTCTGAGCTGGGGTTATTATAAAATTATTGTGTGCTTATGCACATTTCTGCTTAAATCTTATCATAGGATTTTACTTTAATGTAAATCTGTCTTCCCACAAAGCCGTTCTGTAGTAGGTTCATATCCCACAATATTAAGGCTAATGTAGACTGGAGACTACATTGCCCCTCCAATAATACATTCTATAGACTACATGGTCCTTCCATCAATGCATGCTATAGACTACATCATCCTTAAATCATTGCATACTATAGACTACATGGTCCTTCCATCAATGCATGCTATAGACTACACGGTCCTTCCATCAATGCATGCTATGGACTACATCATCTTTACATCATTGCATGATATAGACCAGCGGTCACTAACCTTTTTGGTCTCACAGACCACTAAAATTACTGGCTTCTGACTGCGCATCACGCTGGAGCCAGTTGTCAATCAAAGTGACGTCATAATGCCATAACCCCGTCCACTCTGCCATCGCAGATCTGAGCCTGGGAACTGCTCGGGGAATGTGGTTCCCGGCTCTGGCCGGTGCCTCCCCCCGGCGGGGTCCTTCTCCTGACCCTGCTAAGGGGTGCACGCTATAGACTACATGGCCCTTCCATCCATGCATGCTATGGACTACATCATCCTTACATCAATGCATGCTAAAGACTACATGGTCCTTACATCAACGCATGCTAAAGACCAGTGATTTTCAACCACTGTGCCGCAGCACACTAGTATGCCATGAGAGATCTTCAGGTGTGATGTAGTGAAGTGTGATGTAGTGACTGGCAGAGTAATGTAATACTCCTCCATGTCAGTGGGTGGCAGTAGGTAGCTTAATTGCCTTGTTTATTCTTAGAGACAAGAGAATTAGCTACAGAATGTAATTTTGTAACATTTTTGATTTGTGGTGTGCCGCAGGATTTTTCAATGTAAAAAATGTGCCGTGGCTCAAAAAAGGTTGAAAAACACTGCTATAGTCTACATGGTCCTTCCATCAATCCATGCTATAGACTACGCATTCTTTCCTAAATGATTATTTTATAGAAAAAATCAATACTACAATCCTTTAGTTGGACCTGTCATTCAAAACGAGGCCAGCTCTGGCCTTGCTCTTTACCTATTAACTTTGATTAGTCCAGTCACCACCTTTTGGTTAATGGAAAACAAAACAGGGTCATGCTGCATCGTATGTATAAAAGTGGGTATGGTTTATCCATAGTGGGTGTGGTTCCGTACGCCTGATTTATTCATAATGAACAGGACCAGGTTTTAATGAAAATAATTTTTATGAAATTGACTTGATACTTTCCTTTGATCAAGCTTTCTTCTGACAGATTACATTCTTTCATGTGTTGCCCTGTGTCAGTGTTGGGCAGTCATACTGCAGATAGTTGGGCATATGTACTGCTGCAGCAATCTCCTGTGATCTCAGTCTGGAACGTTGTAGTGCCCCCTAAAGGGTTTGTCTATGATATTCTGGGCACACAAACAGTGGCATTCAGCCTGGACTGGCAGCAAACTTTGGTAATGGTGAATGAGACAGCACCAATGAATGGATTTATTTACTATTTAAATTGCAGATTAGATTAACATTCTGAAAAATGTTATAATGTGTCTGTTTCCTCCTGCAGAATAGCAGATTTCATTCTGTATTTTGCCCCACTGATAACACTGAATTTGTGTATCTAGTAGGCATTTAAATAAAATAAAAGCTTTTAGGTACTTTATGTATTATGTATAGTGTCACTAATGAGACACTAGAGAAATGAAAATGTTCACCTATGGGGAAACAGTCATGTAATACACCAGGAAGTTTCATCTGCAGTGAATGTTTGGTAAATGGCAGAATAACTGCTTTATATGCACTATAAAAGAATAGAGCATATAGATGCTTCAAAATCCTCTACAGACCTAGGGTATGTTCAGATTGGAATCTGCAGTGAGGTTGGAGGGCGGTCAACACTTCTTTTTGCCAATGAACCACAACAGCCCCACAGACAATTAATGAGGGTGGCAGTGAGCAATACAGTACCAATTGTGGCCATACACTTTCGAATCCGGAGACATTAGTCCTTTAAGAACCAGCACTGCACTACAAGCAACTGATTGGCTGGCACTTTGGTAGGAAGTTTTATGGGATCATTTGATACTAAAGCTGGTCTGAACCTTGCCTAAAGCACAACTGTGGCCAGGCTTCAGGCAAAATGTACACATCCTTATCAAGTAATACATAAATGGTAAAACCCTCACCAACAGCCACATGTAATATCGGGAACACATACCAGAGGGTGGCAATGCAAAAGTACAAGTGGAAACAGTTTTCACTACATAACAGGAAGTGTCTGAACAAGGACCTTCATGTTGGGATCACCTGATATTCCTTTATTGTAACCTTCTCAGATGAAAGGATTGAAGACAACTTTCCATATTACACCCGAGGAGATATTAGTGGTTGGGTTTGGATCTGCTTTAGGTCATTTTGGTGTTTCAATGGGAAATATAAAGTGAAGACCCTGGCATGGACAGGGGTTACATGGAGACTTTGTAGCACGCAGGGTTAAATAAGGTCAGCGATGGCACACTGGCTGAACTTGTGATGGTTGGCTGCCACTGAACTTCAGTAAATGGCCAGTAATCAGGGCGTCATTTAGTCAGTCAGTTGAATGTGAACATCATCACCATCATCAGGGTCTCCTTTTGACTCTGGGCAATCATGCGTATAAGCCTTGGAGTCCACAGCTCAATACTCAGTGAGGGGAGGCTGTCCTGAGACAATCTGGGGAGAAATTAGAAAGATTGCAGAGAAACAAAATCAATTCAACCGCGAGAAGCCAATGTAGCCCGACGCCCAACGGACCAGCCTTGTTCACAGCATCAAAACTATTGTTCTGCATCAATGGGGTCACCAAGTGGTATCCAAAGTTAGCGTGACGTGGGTTGGTTCAGCGACATGCATTGTAGATGCCCATTGTGCAAATGATGCCAAACTCATCAACCCCTCTGTAACAGCATGGTACTGTATACATAAGTTGCTGTGCTGAAGGGGCTCACCACCTACCATTCATACTATGGATGGTGCAGTGATATGGCCACAACATTTCTGATTTTTCAGAAACTCTTTTGAGCTGTTTGGGTGACATTTGCTTGAAGAAAAAAAAAATACGGAAAAAATATATTTAAAACAGGTGGATTTTTTATTTATTGAAGGGCTTACCCTACGATTCAATGGTTGGGGCACAAAGTCAGGATGTGTTGGGTGGCAAATTTAAAATTATTAGGCAGGGAACTTATGCTTACATTGATGAACAAATTTTTTTTTATATTTTGTTTTTAAATATTTTAATAAATGACAACTTTGAAATTGCCTAGTGATTTCCCCTTCTCCAACACCATATACTTGGCTGGCTTCAAGGAGACACAAGAAATACTGCCTGACTCTTACCCCTTACTCCCACTTGATACCTGGTCCTTCATACCAGGTGACTTTAAGGCTGCGTACTCGTGCAATTTACGTAGCTGGAAATGATCTTTTATGACAGATGAATGATTGAGCGCTGTATACACAGCACTGATTTGTTCTATAGAAAGGGGAGGAGGGAAAACAAGTGAGTGGCACCCCACTGTGCTCTTTGACATTGAGATCGTTCTCAATCCGTCATTCAGGTTGGATCCATGAACAACATCAGGTGATGGCTGTATACATGTCATATGTCAGATCATTACTGTAGCATCATGACATAGCCTCACCCTTTTCTCTCACTTGGCTCTCACTCCTTCCTCCCAGATGACTCTCATCCCTTCCTCCTATGTGATTCTTGCCCCTTTCTACCAGATGACTCTCTCCCCTTCCTCCCATGTGACTCTTGCCCCTTCCTCCCATTAGATTTTCGCCCCTTCCTGCCAGGGCACTCATCCATTCTTCCTATGCTATGCGGGCACTTGATGCTATCACATGTTAATATTTAGTTAGCCAGTAGTTACAGATTTTTCTTTAAAAGGTACAAACACAGAGAACATCAATTACATATTTGTATATGTAAGCCCATTCTCTGCATTTTTTTAAAAATTTAAATGCATTACAGGTAGTCCCCGAGTTAAGGATAACTGATAAAGGAACCATTCCTAGATACAGTTTGCATGACTTGCAGAAGAAATCTTTTGCTTAACACAACTGAGGTTGTGGGTGATTTTAAGAGCTGAGCTGATCTGTAACATCTTTAATGACCAAGACAAACTCTGCAGTTGTTTCTTTTAGCATATCAAAGCACAGCTTGCTCCAGAAGTTAATGAATGTCTAGGCTCCATAAAGTTTTTTTTTCTTTGTTTGTGATTAACTCACAGTGAGGATTTTATACAGTAACTGACATCACGCTGCCTAATGTTGAGACAAACATCTGTCCTAAATGCATTTATTAAAATAATGTACGTGTTCCGACTTACATACAAATTCAACTTAAGAACAAACCTACAGTCACTATCTCGTATGTAACCTGGGGACTACCTGTATTTATATTTCGAAATCCTCGGCTTTTCACCAGCATTCGTTCATCAATTCACCATGGACCAGGAATGACTCCTGTTCACTTCTTTAAAGGAAAACATAATGGGGAACCATTCTATAATCCTCTCATCTTTATATCCAGAACAGGCTGTGTGTAACTGGAAATTATGGGTTTTTTTTGGTAGTTTTTTGGGCAAAGACCTAGAAGAGCCTCACAGGGAAGCACAGGAATACCCTCTGCAAACATAACACAAGCTGAGTGCAGGACACAATTATGTGATGTACACAAGCTCAGAATAAACCATTGACAATCATTTGTAATAATTTTGTTTTATTTAGTCACAAAGAATCTCTAAATATAGCGCTGTAATGTGATAACTGGCAGATATCCCCGGTCCATGCAGCCGTGTTCTCTCATTCATGTCAGGTTTTTTTATTGTCTGATCCTTCTGTGTGTATTTGATGTTTAACATTCACTGAATCATTATGAAATTGTTTGCATTCACTATAAACAATGTGATAAATGTCAGCCAGGAGGTGGCTGATGCCTCAACACAATTACCAAAGAAATGCTGTGTTTATATAATTATATATCATCAATGGAGCTGCCAGTGCTGCGAGGAGCTGATTATCTGAGCAAAGTGATTTGCTGGAAAAGGTTAATGACACACCTGTCATAGCTTCATTAAAATAAAAAATCACATTTTGTTAGATGTATGCTTCATCCTAAAGTGCTAATACACCTGAATATTTCAGCAGTAGGTCGTCACCCATTAGCTTAGTATATTTGTGGAGACTGGGTTCTCCAGCTCCCAGCTTCTGTTCCCAGCTCTGGCTCCACCCACTTTTGGTGTTCCAGCTCCTCCCACATATAAAATGTATACCAATCCAGTAGAGTGGGTACACCTCATAATGGGCATAAAGGTGTGCAGAAATCCTGCCAGCAGAGGAATTTTGGAAATGCTATCCAAAATACTTACTGTAAGTAAAGTAAATACTTACTGTGACCTCCAGAAGAGGCAAGCACAGCCATTCATGCGCACCTTACTGCCACCTCCGGAAAAAGAAAGCCCAGCCATCCAAAGTGCATATCATAGGGATCCTTCAAAGAAAGCAAGCTCAGCCATCTAAATGGCACTTTTTTGCAACCTCCGGAGAAGAACAACCCAGCCATCCAAAAGACACCTCACTGTGGAGTGCAGCAAGCCCAGCCATCCTAAAGGCATCTCAATGCAACCTCCAGAGAGGAGCAAGCCTACCCATCTAAAAAGCATGTCAATGCCACCTCCAGAGAGGAGCAAGCCTACCCAATCAAAAAGCATCTCACTGCCACCTCCAGAGAGGAGCAAGCCTAGCCAACTAAAAAGCATGTCAATGCCACCTCCAGAGAGGAGCAAGCCTAGCCAATCAAAGAGCATCTCACTGCAACCTCCAGAGAGATGCAAGCCTAGTCATCCAAAGGCACCTCACTGAGACCTCTAGAGAGAAGCAATCTCAACCATCCAAACTTCACTTCACTGCAACCTCCAGGAGGAACCAAGCCTAGCTCTCCAAACGACACCTCACTGTAGTCTCCAAAGAGGAGGAAGCCTAATCATCCAAAAGGCACCTCACTGAAACCTCCAGAGAGAAGCAAGCTAACCAGTGGAGTGTCATTGCAGACAAACACAGAGACGTCCTCCGTGTAGGAAGATAGACAGCTGCATCTCAAGGTGATAGTGACCCCTGACCCCGCTGTACTGGCGGATTACTGATCATCCATCATGTGGTCACTCACCAAGAAACCTCAGCCTATTTAACAGCCAGCGAAACATTATCTATTGATTGTATTGATCAGAATCGGCATGTGACTGGACAAGAAAATCCCACACCCTCCGTCCGTCAGAGCCGTCCTACCTCAAACCTAAACACAGAAATGAAATGCTCTGCTCGCCGGCTGATAGATTTCTTGTCAGCTTAATAAAATGATGTTCAAAACTGAAACAATAAGTCATTGGAGTCTCCTGACCAGTTGCGGGTTATGTCAATGTTTGGGCCTACTATATTACCACTCGATGGCTGCAGACACCTTACTCTGACCACATTTATTTTATGTATGGTTTTGGATAGACTTGGGAAGAGGTAACATTCCTTAAGCCTTTTACGTCTATCTGTGAGCCCATAGGGGAGATTTTCTTACGTCCTGTCTCTGGGATACCTGTGCAAGAGATGGGAGGAGAAATGGACACTGGGAAAGAAAAGATAAGGAGAGAAACCAAAACTTTGTCAGGAGCTTTAACACTTTAAAGATCTAGCTGTCATCTGGCTTGGAAGCATATCTAACCTCAAGAACAAACATGTCATCTATATTAGCTTATCAGTCTATGAATGTGATGGCTGCATTAGTTTTCTTTTCTCTAGTGATCCTTCTAATAACACATTTCCTCTTCTAGGGCAGAATGCTTACTCCATGCACCTCATCATGTGATAAAAGATGAAGAATTTGCAAATAATCAAAGTAAATAACATAAGCAAAATAACTTGATTATTGAACTTACAGGGGAATGGAAAATAATGTTATAAGTGGAGATCTCCTTTAATATTGTGGCTGCTCTTAGCACAATTAGTAGAACGTCAAACTCAGGTTATTGAAGGGTAAAAATATTAAACTTTTGTTTTCATATTTTATCCCCTTTTCTCGGCCACCATGGTGTTTCAGCGTCCTGGGAGCGCCAAGCAGGCTCTGCCGATCAGACATAAGAATTCAGGAGGTGTGCAGATGAGAGAGGCGCCTATTGATTTTAGTGGCACTTTACCATGGAAGAAATATACATCTGGTCGTCTCTGTTACTGTACAAAGGGATCTCAGCCTGCGCTCATTTCCATTTACAGGTGGGGGTATTTAACGCAGCAAAATCCATAACAAAATACAGAGAAATAAGTCCAGACAAATCACTGACAATTAGGAAGGTATGGAGGAGCACAGAGAATGAAGAGGGGGCAGAGAGATGGGGAGTTATTAAGTGCACTGATTTGGAAAATGGGTAAAATTTAGGGTTAGCAGCATTTGAATCCCAAGGGGAATTCTTGCTTTCAAAATCTGGTAGCGGATGAATGACTCATCTTCCAATACGATTACAGATTTGTCATTTCTTTACACCCAATTTTTGGGTAGAAAATAAATACAGCGTACAGATGTCCAAAAAGCTGCAATAAAGTAGATTTAAACCCAAAGCGGATAATACTTACTTTGCTTAAGCACTGTGTATGATAAATCATTGCCATCTGATTACAAAAATACTGTTTTACCTTATTTAATTTTTGTTGCATCTCCGATATCCCGCACTCCAGTGAAGGCTGCATGGAATTTTTAGGTCAGGCTCTTTGATGGTGACAACAGATCCCCATGCCTACATATTGGGCCTGATTTATTCAAGCTTCCCAAAACTGGAGAAGATAAACTATCATGAGAGAAACTATGATCTAACAAACCTATAACAGACTGATAAAAAAATATTTTTCTGCTAGTTGGCTTTATTTTATTTTTTGGCTTTAGTTATGTTTTACAGATCTATTCCAGGTTTGCTTTATCACCAAGGTTAGCAAAGCTTTAAAAAATCAGGCCCAATGCCTATTAATATGGTCCTACATACAGTGACAACACGGCAGCACAACTGGGAAGTGAACAAGAATTACTTAGGTAGAATTACTTCCATTAATAAAGATTGAAGATCTAGCATAATAATGATTACCTATTAAAAATCTTGTTAAGTCTTATATGAAATTAAGTCTCTGAGTTTTCATATATATTTTTATTGGAGATTTTCTATATGATACAAATACTGTACTCTTTTCACTACTGCTGATGTAGTTCTAATTGTACTTGATGTTATTTCATCAATATATTGTAAAAATTGCAATAAATAACAATACTAGAGAAAAAAAACCTAAGCAGTAATATATACCATAGCTGTAAAATATAGCCTAAAAATACAAAGAAAAAGAAGGGTGGATAAGCGAGGGAAAAGGGAAAGAAGAGAGACAAGGAAAAGGGAGGTTGGAGACAAAAGAAACATGATAGAAGAAGTGAGAAATACAGGTAAAGAAAGGTGAAGTTTGGAGAACCATAGGGAATAAATGGGGGGAGAAGAAACAAAAAAGAAAGAACAAGGGATTTAGGAGCGAAAGCAAGCCAGTCTAGCATTAAACATTGCATACAGAAGTATGCAGGGAGCATTATTTTACTAATCATACTTATATAATTATATTACAGGTATTGTTATAGAGTTATACATATTCCCTCCTTTGTGTACCGTTCCAGTACTGTATTACATAACTAAGGGCAAAGCATGCTACTAATATAGAACAGAAAAACAAATGTTCACTAAATAATCTTTATGTCCCTTTATTTGTATTTAGTAACAGTAAAGGAAACCCTAAAGGCAGGTGCTCTGTAAGCTCTTACATTCTTTCGTAGTCCAATGCATCCTACCTGTCCTCCATTCCAGCATTGCAACTTTATCAGTTTATGCAAACATCTGACACTACTAGAATTGTCAGATCCCAGTGTCCCCTGTTGTGTTCTGTGGGGTTCCTGCGACCCCTCCCCCCAGCTCCTGCATTATTACATGGCTCATTAGTGACATAGTTGGGTTGATTTATTAAAGTTCTCTAAGACTGGACTGGAGAAGATAGACTATCATGGGAGAACCTGGGTGATCCAGCAAATTTGGAAAGGATTACATAAAAATCATGATATTATTTCCCAAATGTTTTCAAGCCTGGACCAGATTCCATTCTATTCTAGTTTTACTGGATCACCCAGGTTCTTCCATGATAGTCTATCTTCTCCAGTCTTGGAGATCTTTAATAAATCAAACCCAGTGTATAGATTATAGAAGCTCAGTGCACAAGAGCGGGTGGAAAGGAGGAACGCAACACTCCTGGAAGTGTCAAAAAGGCTGAAGAGCTGCAAGAGATGAAGAAGAAAACCACGTAAGTCACCAAAGCCCAGTACAGGCATTAGATGGAAACAATCTTTGTTGGTCATTTCCAGTGACAGATTAACAATCAGCTGTACACACAGCACCATTCTGTTCCATAGAGAGAAGAGGGGGACACTGTGTTCTCCTCTATACAAAGGAACAGTGTTTGTTTCCCAATCCACCACAATGACTGTGGACCGCTGTACACATATCAGATCAAAAGGCAAACAATCAACTGATATAAATAGTTTGAGGCTTTTAGAGTTTCATTTAAAACAACTAAAGTATGTGATAAGGACTTGATATATTAAATAATATACAAAAATAGAGACATAATCCTGCCCCTGTACAAAGTATTGGTCAGACCACATCTGAAATATGCAGTCCAGTTTTGAGCACCAGTTCACAAAAAGGACATTGTGGAATTGGAGAGAGTGCACAGAAGGACAACTAAACTAATAAAAGGAATGGAGGAGCTCAGCTATGAGGAGAGATTAGCTGAACTGAATCTATTCTCCCTTGAGAAGAGACGTATAATGGGGGATATGATGACCCTGTATAAATATATAAACGGTCCATATAGAGAACGCTCTTCCCCATTATTCACTTTGAGATCATTACAAAGAACAAGAGGGCACTCTTTGCGTCTGCAGGAAAAGAAGTTTAAGCTCCGGATAAGGAAGGGATTCTTCACTGTAAGACCGGTGAAAATGTGGAATCAGCTCCCTCAGGAAGTAGTTTCAGCAACTAATATAGATTTAAGAAAAATCTGGATGATTTTCTAGAAGCACAGAATGTAACTGAGGATTAAGGCTTTAAAGTAAGAATACTTACTTACTAAGGAATATTTTTGCCCCTGTTGGAGCAAATTCAACATCCAATTTTTTTTTGCCTTTCTCTAGATCAACTATGTCTTATAGGGTTTTATATCTAAGATATGTTTATTTCCCTAGTGTTTGAACTTAATGGACTTATGTCTTTTTTCAACCTAACAATGTAACTATTGTAAATAATGCAGAAAAATTAAAGGAAAATATCAAAACCTTTATTTCCTCATTAAAACTATTATTATAACATAAACCATAATATTTCCAAATGATCCTTTTTTATTACACAGAATATAATCGAATATAGACTATAATTAAAGTACCTCTGCTACAGTACCTTTGTCTTTTTATGTTTACTATTTATTTATTGCAGATATTTGTCATTTTTTATGGTTTTAAAAAAAAAAAATTATTTTGTATCAATGACGGCACCTGCAGTTTTTTTTGTATTGTTTGTATTATTGTAAATCTACATAGATCTTTTTATATTCAAATAAAAATCAGCCAGGGTTGTTCCTTTTTCTTTTAAGGAAAAGTAGCATAAAGTGCACACAGGTAATGTCTTAAAATCAATTCATGAAAAGTGATAGTTTGAGAATCCCATTGTTCAGATGCTGCAGGCGATGTCATCGGCAAGAGAATGATATTCTCCCAGCTGGAGTCCTCTTGGTACCCTGGAGAGGAAGTCGTCTATGTCAAGCTGAGGGATTGGAAGGTTACTTAAACATTAATTCCAGGTCTCATATGTGTCGCACCTGCTTCCTTCTGCCAATCAAACTGTTCAGCAATAACTGCTCATATTAAACATATATTTACCAGTAGGTAACCAGAATTTATTGTAAGACTTGATTGTAAAGTTCTCCATAGCCCACTGTGATCACCAAGATTAAACAGAATTGGACAAAACTGTTCTGACTAAAGTTGGAAACTCAACAAATGCCAACTTTGTATTTTTTAGTTAAAGCCCAAGTAAAGTCTTGACACCATTTTTTTTTACTTTTATTAATTTTTATAGCTCTAAAGTGCCATGTTTTACCAGTTTTAAAAGCCAAAAAATATCATTTAGGCTGTATTTAAGTTGTGTTACCACTTCCTTCTGCCAGTAAATCGCTGCCAGAGAACAGGGAATGGAGCGGTACTGAACTGCTCACTGCTGTCCCCTGTCAAATCTGCAGACATTCTTTCTGGGCTGTGGTCTGAGCAGCTGGTGGCTGAGGGCCACTAGGAGCTGAGTGGGATCGCTTGAGCCCAGGCACGCTTGATCCCATTTCAGGTCTGAACTTACCCTTGGTGTTAGTGGAAATGCCTCATTCTAATCCACTTCAGTGTTCTGTGCTGGCATAGATTAGTAACCTCCACACCCCTCATCACAGCAGGGAAGCAACCAAAAATCAGTGCACCCCACCATTCCACCACACCATTCCAAAAAGACTCGGGAGAGGGCTGGTGCTGCTACAACCTGCAGAGCTGTCTCTAAAACCCTCAACCTCAGTCACCTTATGTCCTGCCCTGTGCCCTCTCCTCCAGCTTGCAGGTCACAGGCTACTCTTCCTTGGCCACCAGCCTTGGCCTCTTCTGCCACCCTGTCTTACTGCTCTGTGTCCCCAGAGGACAAGGCTGAATCTGGTGAATGTGGCCATTCAATATATTCAGCTGACATGGCCTGTCGCAATATTTCGCCTCCCCTGTGCCACATTGGCAATCCAAGCTGCCACCCCAACCCCTGTACAACATCTGCGTTGCAATAGTTTCATCGTTGATCATGCAAACTTAGACTCCCTAAGTAGGGGTCTGTTTAATGCAGTGCACTTATATATAGAAAGGGTAATTGCTGATGACGCCTTTTCTTTATTCTGTATGGCAAAAGGGTCACTTTAAAGTATATAAATTTATATTGCCGCCAATCAATCCTTGGCTCCGGGTCGGCACAGTGGCTCAAGGTTTAGCACTCCGGCCTTTGCTAGAGCTAGGTCCTAGGTTCAAATCCCAGCCAGGACACTATCTGTGTGGAGTTTGTAGGTTCTCCCTGTGTCTGGGTGGGTTTTCTCCGGGTACTCCGGTTTCCTCCCACATCCCAAAAACATGCAGTTAGGTAAATTGGCTTTCCCCTAAAATTGACCTTAGACTACAAATTATGACTATGGTAGGGACATAGCTATGGACTTTGTACAGCGCTGCCTAATATGATGGTGCTATATAAATGCTGTGTAATAATCTGCTTTCTACATGGATGCATTGGATTTCCTTTTGCCCAGGCTAAGAAGTTTTCTGCAAGTACAGAAAAATCCCACTAATCCTTGTATTCTTGTCACCTCCTGAGATCAGAATTAAAATCTCCGTTATCAGCCTTCCCAGCTGTCTTCTGTGCACTGCAAAACCACCACCCTAATGTAATAGAGATTAGGAGAAAGGGAGATGTTTATTGTCCAAATCAGAGCAGGTGACAACTGTGCTCCTCCATAGATACAGTACATTGAATTAATGTTGTCACTGTAGGACAGGAAATAGTTAATTGAAAGATACAAATTTAAGAGAAGAACATATACTGCAGCTGCCTCTTATAAAGACTGGGAAATTGCAATATATGACATTTTGTTTTTTGGGTTTAGATATGCTTTACAACATCTTTGTATATTACAATTCAATCAGTAAGACAGCAGCAAGAAGATGATTGACAACCTGGAAAACCTTTGCCTGTCCATAACTCCATCCAGAAAAATTTTGCATTGATAATGTTATTTTCACTAAATGACTAAACAAAAGATTTTAGGTCTTGCATAATCCTAAACAGGAAACTCAAACACTATAATGACATATAAATGGAAACAATGTTGACAAACCACCATTACACATATGTAGAAAAAACACATAGAAAGGTGACAGGTCTTCTTTATAACTGACTCTTCTATTCTTCCAGGCATTTATAGAAACACAGCTGGCGGTGAGTATAATGCTGTTAAAAAACATTAAGCTAAAGATTTATGAAGCTATTGTTTATACAACAATGTGCCTATATTTAGCTGAGGGGTAGGGGGTGACCTAAATAAGGTCAAAGGTTGTGACTCCGGGGTCAGAGGTCTCCGTCACTGGAGAGTAATACAGATTAGATGCATCCATGTCATTTCTCTTTTGCCTGTGATATGTAATTTATTTCATTTAATATATGTGTTATAATAGCTGGTATATTTTGTATGCATTTCTTTTAACTACATCAGAGTGTTTTTTTGCATCTGCATTGCATAAAATGAATCATTGTAAGGCCTCGTACACAGAACAGCTGGATGAAGGGGGGGTAAAGCGTGCTCAATGCTCATGTAGATAATAGGCACGCGTTCTTTGTTGTTTATGTCCTTAAGGGACCGGCCCAGGGGATGCCACCCCAGGGAACTATTGAAATAAACATAGAAGGAGGCATCAATAAGCTTTGGCTTTACAGTTCACATTAAATGGTATGTCCACGCTTTACCCAAATACAACCCTAAACCTCCCTCCCTAGGTCAAGTCTCAGCATTGTTTCCTTGTTCCATTAAAGCAAAACAGCTTTTATTATTCTTTGTGACATCACCACCAAGCTTCATATATATATTTATATATATATAACCCCAGAACTACATCTCCCAAGAGCACTTTCCTTACTCACCTATGCTTGGAAGCATTAATTTGCTTGAAAAGAAAGCATTATATGTATGCAGCCATGAACCCGGAGGTTGGGGGTTTGTTTTTTCGGAGTTCTGTAGTCCAGCAGGCAAGGCTGACAACACTGATTGGGATTTTAGAGTCGCAGATGCACTATGTTGTCCTCTCAGATAGAAAATTAGGAGATCACTGGGTTTTTACAGGTTGACGGATATTTTTCCGTGATTCCAGCATTTTTAATGAAAATAAATGAAATGTTTTATATCTGTTTTTTTTTTACCTTTTTTTGTCTTCACTATGCTTTTACAATCTTGGCCACCCTTCCTAATAATAAATTATATATATAAACCATCTTTAGTAAGAATTAGAAATATTCAATTTAAATTATACTGAATTTTTTCACTTGTCCAAAATAATAAAAAGAATAATCTAATACCTAATGACCTACCTTGCATTAAGAATCATTTTATTTTTGAATATAATTAATCCTATTGATTATATATTATTTATTTAATAAACTTAAAATTGAAATATCTTCAACATATTAGCCCAGCGTTTTGTGCCATGGAGTAAATATTTTGACCTGTGTGATGACATTGGTAAAGTCAGAAGCTCCTGGTGAGGATTTTGAGTGTAAATTTTTAATGAAATAATTTCCTGCGTTCTTCTTGGGTTTCATGGAGCGTTTGGAAATCTGGTCTAGTGAAGTATTCGGAGCTTATGGGCAGTCTACTCAATTTCTAGAGATAACAGAGCAATGCAGCCTGAATACCACCAACCATTCTGTGTGTCCTTCCAGCTTCAAGACTTTAATCACATAATGAGAAACAAAGCTTTACCGGGTGAGGCAAATTACTTTTACGTAGACACGAGCTACACAGAAGATCTTTGATAACGCAATCACATTACTAAAATCACCTGCAATGAATCATTTGAAGTACTGATCTTTTGTCTGCTGATGGAACAAATAGCTTCCTATAGCAGAAGCTACAGTGTATATTGTAGATAGGTTGTAGTAACCACTAAGGCTGCCTACACACGCTCGATAATTGTCGTTGTAAACGATCTTTCACAATTGTTTCCAGCGACAAACGACTAAAACATGAATGAATGAGTGCTGTACATACAGCCAAAGAAACCAAGACCCCAATGGGACTTTTAAGGCAGCAAAACAAAAAAAATATTTCAATTTCCAAACAAATCAAACTAAGTTTATTAACAGTATTGTAATAGCACATAATAATAACAAATAAAAACAAACCTCAAAATATTCCCCATTCATTTGTACGGTATTACTGTCCAAGCCAGAGTAGAATGTACAAGCATACATATCACATAAATAACAGTAGTACAGGGGCATACAATGAATTTAGGATAGTGGTCATAGATGTTTTAACACGTTTCGCAGATGTTAATACGCTTCATCAGGATACGATTATGCAGGAAGGAGGTAGGTACTAAAACAAAGTACACACACTACTTTAATAAATTCAAATACAGGTAACTAAATATATATCACATACCGGTACCTTAAACATAGAAACATATCCAAATGAAGATCCACTGCTACTTAATTTGAATAGAAGTCGTTCAGGGAGGGGGTGCTGCAATTAATAAGGGTATGGATATCTGAACATTACAGGTTGAGCTTAAAGATACGCCTAAAGGAGCCTTAGTAAGTTTGTACTGTTGAAGAATTAAAATGGCATAGTCACATATTAGGACCCATTCTTTTAACAAGTTGCATATACAGTACTTATTTACCATTAAGATAATTTAATTGGCACCTTCTTGACATTATTATTTGAATTAAATGTATTAATATTTTTATTATTATATGTTAATATGAATCTTAGTTAACTCTAAGTGGTCTAATTAACTTCTTCCTCCCCTTCTGCCGTTTAGCTAATATTTTTCTGCAATTTTTTTTCCGTTTTCCTTTCCGTTATGTGATGCATACAACATCTCTTTCATTTGCAAATAATTTTGGCATCCACTTTAAAGAGTAATTGTATACATAACAAATTACAGAATTAAACGTATATATCGTATATATATTGAGAAACTAACATCCTTGGTTCATACCAATGAGATGAATTGTGTGTGCTGAAATAAAAATAAATAAAAATTTTTTTTTATATTTTTATAAGTTTTTGGTTCGATTTTTGCAAAGCTCAAAGTGTTTCAATCCACTGTAGCAGTTTACAATATGCTGCAGAACAGAATTACATAGAACTTTAAGCACTACAATGCATCTAAACAATGCCAATATAGCCCAGGTCTCAAGGAATTCCTAATAAAACCATGTGGAGCCAATGGGGAAAATAGGTCTCTTAAATTGGTGCCCAGAAAAATGTCCTCCATTGGGTCTCTACATAAAGCATCTCCCAGGGGCTGCCCCATAGCTAATAAATAGGGGTGGCAATACTGTTCACTTCCACCAGGTGTCAAATGCGGGACTTAGCAGCTCCACCCATCACAGGCAGGCTGCAAAAACCTACAGGGCAGCAGATACCAGACCAACCACCATGCATAGAAGCAGTGACCGGTCTTTTTACAGGAAACTTCTGCAAGGGTTCTTATCTACAACATGTTGGCAGGGGACAGGCTTTGTACCTGTTGCTTTAATGCATCTAAAATATATTTGGCTAAATAAAGCAGTTGGGCTTTTAAGGAAAGGGCGCTCTAGTCCTCCGACATCACAAGGAAGTATAAGAAGAAATGTAGAGATATCAGATAGTAGGTAAGTATGTGCTACAAATGTGAAGGCGGCATACTAAAAGAATTCTATCAGCAGGGGTGTAAAAGTAAAAAAAGAAGAGGGGGCACGGCACTATCCATGGCGAGTGTGCATGCGCAGCATTGGTATGTAAACGTGCCCGGCCCACTACACCCCTGCCTATGTATCACTCAAAGGGGAAGAAACTTATCCCAGATTGACGTCATGATACCAGAACCCGTCCACTCTCCTATCACAGGTCTGAGCCAGCGATGGGAGAGTGGGCGAATTGTATTTAGAGAAACGACCTGCCCACCACCAAGAGCCTGCAAATCCATACGGGACCCAGCGAGGTCCTTCTCCTGATTCCACTGGGGGCAGACCAGCCAGAGCCGCTGACCACCAAAAAATCCTTTGCAAAATGTCGGCGCCCCACTACCTATCAGGGTGTAACAATCCAATGTAGATCATAGATATCATTTCATTCAAGCGTGGCAGTTTCAGTGCCATAATCCAGATATTTTTCAGATGTTTCTATTTGGCTAATAAAGGCTTATTGTCACCTGGTAAAAATATGGCATTCATTCCAGGGATGACCTATTAATAGAGCATTTGTCACCAAAGCCTTTGTATAATTAGGTGGTAAACAATGAAATTCATATTAATGAGTTCAGATTCATTTACAAAGCGTAGTTCAGTGCTGGCAGCCGGCCCAGATGAAAAGCCTATTACAGTATGCATGTGCATATTTTATAGCTTTTTTCTCTGGAGCAGATTACGTTTTGTTTTTTCCCTAAATCTTAATTATAGGTTGTTTGTGTTGGATTTTAGCACATCTATTGTTCATGTGGGAGACATCCAGTTATTATTCTAGCATTGCGTATATTAAAAAACACAATTCCATCCAATTGTATATTCATTAATATTTCATTGACGCTGACTTCACATCTGTGCAAAGCAATGTAATGCAAAACATGTGCAGCAATTCACAGTTAAGCACATTGCAGTACTATTAATTTCAAACTCTATCCAAAACACGTACATTGCAGTCACAACATACAATGGTGTGTTGGGAAAAAAAGGGAAAAACCTCAGATTTTCTGTGCTTTTTTGTGAATTGCCGGTGCACACTTTATAATGTGCAGAATAAAATAAGGAAATACATTCCAGACTAGTAGTTAGTGGGCCTGATTTATTAAAGCTCTCCAAGGCAGGAGAGGATACACGTTTTATCAGTGAAGCTGGGTGATCCAGCAAACCTGGAATGGATTCCCTAAAAGTCATTAGCTATTTGTTATTAATTCTGGACTAGATCCATTCCAGGTTTACTGGATCAACCAGCTTCACTGATGAAAGCATATCTTCTCTATCCTTGGAGAGCTTTAATAAATCAGGGCCAATGAGAGGAAAATTGTCCTGGAATCAGAGGTCGAAAGGGGGAAGATAGTCCCAAGTAATGCCCTAGTGTCTGTGTCCATGGCGGGAAGTTTCCCGGTGTTAGTGTCGGGGGGAAAATGCCTCAATACCAGTATCTGAGACTGGAACAATGCCCTGGCATCATTTTCCATGGCATGAATATTACCCCAAGATCAATGCCCAGGGAAAAATTCTCCAATGTCGATTTCTAAAAAAAAGATTGCCCTGGAATAAGTGCATAGGAGAGAAAAAATGCCATATGTATGTTCTATGGGAGGAAAATGTTCTGGCAATAAGAATGATGTGTTGTTTGTGTCTGTTGGGAGAATAAGGCCTCAGCATTACCATCCATATGCCTTGGCATCAGTGTCTATGGGATGAAGAATGCCCCCGGTGTCTTTGGCCCTGGGAGGCAGAACATCCTTGCATTGTCTGTGTGATGTCCTGAAACTTATTCATAAAAACAAGAATTCTTCGTTTCATATATTGTAACGAATGTTCAAATTGTCCAACTGCTTTAAATTGTTCCCTCTCCGGCCAGTCTGTACAAAATGGCATTTACTTGCCTATAGAAAATGTTATTGAATCTATGGTGTCAATATGGGCAGAGAGTTTGAAGAAAGCTACAGACTCAAGTCTGGTCACTTGCACTGTAATAAACGTTGAGAGATGTCTGTGCTAAAAATCAGCGTAGCTTCTGTATATATAAAACATGAGGTTCTACAGGGGTGTGACCACATTTTCAATACTGGAAATTGTAAATGAACTCTTTGCCCACTGCTATACAGCCGTACAGATTTGTAACAAACTTTTAATTTTCATAAAAACCAGGATTTTTGGTTCACATACATTAGAATTTAAGTCAAAGCTAGACAGATGCATCAAACGATGACCCCCTCTATAGCCAGTCCCTACTCTTTTATACAGAATGCTAAATAACCTGGCAATATAAAATGCTCTGATATCTTTATCTATTGGAGGAAGACAAGCTTATCATCAGTGACTGTGTAGGGTGGGGAAATCTATGTAGCAATGGTGGTGGGGAAACCTACCCCCCATACTGGTGTGTGTACCCACCCCCAGCATGTAATGGCTCCATGTCCTGATCCCATATCAGTGCTGGAAATATAAATATACTGTAAGACAAGAGATGATTCTGCCAAACAATGTCAATACAGATCCCACTGCAGGCTCAGAGATTTTTTTTTTTGCATCTAAGTCCCATATTTCTGATTTCAGATCTGTGTGGCGAGCAAAACACAATCATTTTTTCTCTTTTTTTTGTAATGGCATTAGGGTGGAACCTGGGAATAAGTTGGGAATATCTGACCCAAAATAAGCTATACCGGGGATTCAGCTTACCATCAACCATTCAAAGTTTAGATGGCCTTTAAATGACAGTGCAGACACTGCCAAGAGTCAAAACCTTGAGTTGGTTTTAATTGCTTCGTTAAAATGTTGTCATTGTTCTTTCTACAAATACAGACACATGCTCTCATTATAACCCATAATGCCTCGTTCTTGCTAACATATAACGATAGAGAAAAATCTATACCACTGACTATGTGGTTGTCTTCAGATGGGAAAACTGTCTGGTCTCGTAGTTTATAGGCCAGGACCCGAAGATCCCTATTGGCAACCAAAAATAACAGTCTCTACGGTAGCACAAGAAGCAATGACTTTTCTGCAAGATATCAGCCACGAGCAGAGCCTTGGAGAATAGACTTATCTTTTGCTTCTTCTAAATGTGCTTACTATTGCAATAGAAAAGAGGAGAATCTTTTACTTTGTCCTAATAAGTACTGTGTATGCTGCATATTTATTTGAAGCTAAATTCCAGCTAAATAGCTGATCTAAGGGAATTTATTCTACCTGCCAAATGTAATTCTCTTCAACCAGCCCTCGGATCCTGGGACCCTGTCTAAAGTCGTGTACCGAGGAACAGTAGAATGAACGAGCACATGAAATTACACAGCACTATAAGTTCTATGGAGAAAGAAGGGGGAACAGGAGGTACCCCGCTGCACCCCCTCCATAGGAAATGACAGTAGTTGCCTCTGGTCATAACTTGGTCATTAAGCAATCCACTATGGGGAATCAATGTTGATGAAGCGCCATATACATGCTGGATTTTTACCCAAGGTGATCACAATCATTTGTGTTGGTTGCCAATTATCTACGGAGTGTACATAGCTTAGCAGAATAACTAGATCTCTGTCCTCACCTTCTCTACAAGCTTGGTCACCTAATTGCCTCTGTTTCTTGCCTCCTATTTGGAGCAACACTAAGGGGATCATTTGTCTTCAGATTTTGCTATCTTCTATCAGTATTTTAATTGTTTGCTATGGGGTCCTCTACACTTCCCTGTTGCAATTTGCACTGTCTATCAAATATGCTGAATAGAACATTTAAAGCAAGTAAGCCTGCAGTACATTCCTCTGCTGCTCCATCATCCTTGGATATGTTGATAGGTTGGGCTGCTATTACGTAGCTTCTGCACAGCTCTTAGGAGATAATTCATCAGGTATGCTGAGCTTGTACAATGAGCTGCGTGCATGCATGGCGCTGTGCACAATCCTGCAAAGATTGCTGGCAAGCAGAAAATGAGCTCTATAGTATGTCTCTTCTGCAATAAAAAATGTTACGGATAGCAATGTCTTTTTTCAAATTAAGTTCTCCATTCACTAAAATTGACTTGTACAAAAGACTGGAGCACTCACTGGTCCGGTATCTTAGTTGTCACAGTGACGTTACCCTAGCAAAGTAAAGGCTATAGGATTATACAAAAGAGTATTTTGGAAAATATAAATACATAAACATAGATCCTAACATTATCAGATCTGGATAAAAATCACTCTATAGAATAGCAATTCCCAACCAGGGTTCCAATGAATATTAGGGTTCTGCCAGAGATTCCCCCAGAGGGTTCCTTAAGCTGTGCCTGATTAACCTTCCATTGGATGGTGCATGTCTAGTTCTGGATCCAACGCCACCTGCGTGAGCCACCCGAACTGGAAATTTTTAAAGGGGTAAAAAGATTGAGAAAGGCTGCAATAGATGATGAGAAACATCAGCACCATCTATTACATTTAGAAAAAATAGCACATACTAGGTTGTGTGTTCACTGAGTATCAAAAGTTTTCTGTTCAGTTTGCAGAAGAATTAACAAGTCAACAAATTAAAATATATATATTGGTTACACAACAATGTTTGTGCATCAGACCCCAATCAGTCTTAAATGTCTGCATACATCCTGGGTTCATTTTAGTTTTCCTGCCCACCAGTGCCAACCTTTCACAGGCCTGAGGATACTCTCTTCTACTCAGTAGTTCATATTGCCCCTGCATCTACCACCCTACGCCCCAACTCACCCCAGACCATCAGTAGCCACTCTGCCGCACAGTCCCAGTCTTTTGGGAAATGCTTCTCTTGAGATTTATCCAGGAGATCTGATCATATTTATTCTCTAAACCTGGCCTGGATTTTAAGAAATGCCGTGCAAGACCCACCCAATGCATACTAATTCTAGATCCCAATGAGCCATGAGAAAACAGTAATTGTTAAACTACACCAGCCACCCTGGGACCCCCTCGACATTTTTTCGAAATTCAGACCAGATCTGAAAAGAGATGACTTGTGTGATCTGTTCACCATAGCACCCCCACCTTCCCTATCAACATTTGAATGGTGATCTACCTAGAAATGAGACACTTGTGGTTGTGAAGTTTCTCTTCTATAGCTGAAGAACTACGTTTTCTACCAGAATCCTAAGAAGAATGTCTTTACCACCAGGACATTCATGTACCTATGGAATACAGGCTTCTCCCTCACATTGTTGTAATGAAAGCTTGGATATGAATGTTGGTGCCACTGGCGAAATTAAAACTTTGACTCTTTAGTATCATTTCCCCCAAACTGCACTAATTCCTGAATGACTGTCCTTACACAAATAACAGGTAGTATTATCACAGTTGAAACTGTTAGGTGATACAGAGAAAGATTGTGGGGGAATGGTGGAGTCAGATGTTGGTCTTTCCTGCAGGACCTGTGCAGAATCCATTTATCAATCATGAAAAGATCTGGCATAGGGTGGATCGTGGTGGGCTCTGGTACAACTTGGTTTACTAGAATTCTGTATCTCAAAATTTTTGTTAGCGTATTATTTGTCACTGAATAAAAGAAAAAAAGCTGCATACCGATGTTACATTTTTGTTGCTAAAAACAATTTCTCCTGATCATTTCCGGCCATAGCATGAAGGCCATAGCATTGCCGTACAGACATTGCTATTCAGTTCTTTGCAGAATTGAGGAAGGATGATGAAGGACAGGCACCTCACTACAGGATATGACAGTGGTCATGTCTGCTCAGTTGTTTAGTGATTTGCCAAAGTGAATTATTATTAATAATTTTTAGATTATTTTATGTGACAACCATCTAGCATGTGTGCATTGTTTAAGCCTTTTACCCCAGTGTAACCCAGTTTTTGGCTTCCTGATGTGATGGAGGTAGCCTCACTTGGCAATCTGGCCCCAGGGGCTCTGATGTTGATAACAGGGGACACTAGGCGCAAGCAGGGCAGGAGTGCCGGTAAACAAGTTACAGAAGCACAGATTAGAGGCAGGTTGAATAAAAAGCAAGGGTCGCCAATTTGGTGTCAGGTGCAGTACAGGAACTGTAGGCAAAGCAGGACCAGGAACAAGCCAAAGCCATCAAGGGTTAGACCGTAGAGGGTAACAAAAGGGTGTTTGGGATCACTGAACAGTGCAGACAACTGTTGTCATATATCATGGAGGAGTATGCAGCAGGGTGTCTCCCACTTGCCCCCTTTTACTATTCAAAGAACTAAACAGCTCCATATGTACAGCGCACATTCATTCCACTGTGTCTAGAAATGATTATGAAAGATGATTTCTAGCACCAAATATTTACCATCTGTATGCAGCTTTAGGCCCTGTGTACCAAAAGGCCCTGTCTGCCAATGGAAATGCACAAAAAGTTTGAATGGCAGGGCAGCAGGAGATCAACTACAGGTCAATACAAGCAGAATATATCTGACAACAAGCGGCATCCGCTCATAATAACAGCCTTTATTTTATAGAGAAGACGCCATACAGTACAAAAGGGGTCAGAGCTGTCCGCCTGCCTTCTTTTTATGTGTCTCAAGTTTATTCACAACGTAATGCTTGGAAACATCTGGCAATCATGGAGAATTGACAAACATTTTCAAAATGTTACACTTTGTAAACTTTTTGTAGGTTGCTTTCCTTTCAAATTGTTTGTTTTTTATGAGCATTGACCTACCCTATTGTGAAGGTAAAATTGCTCTGAAAATGCTGTATGTGCGTTTTTTTTTATCATCCTTCATCTTCAGCCTTGAAGTAAACACAACACAATACAAAGCAATACACGTCTAACCATTATTCTGCTGTTTCCAGGGCTAGAAAAATGTTTGGTCATGAGAAAATACATTGTGTGCACAACAAGGCATTGAGCTGAGGAACACTGAGCATCATTCGAGAAATGTTCTTGTAGTGTAAACAAAGACTCAGCTCTTGGCATGTGGGACGGAGTTGCCCCCTTAACCCCAGGGACAAGGGTTGAGAAAGCTCCTGCAGTACGCACTAGCTTAGGCTGGAGTTATTGAATAAGGACAGATACACGGTAATGCAGCCCATGTCTTTAGTATGAGCAGACACTTTAATATGGAGCTATGCGTCTGTAAGCACAATGGGTCACTAGGCACCTTTACATACCAGGTTCCGCACTGATCCAAAGTAACATTTCAGCTTCTTACATTTCTAGATGTTCCCTATTACATAGCTTTACTTAAAAAGGTATCAGTTGCAGAAGTGCAGAATAAAGGAGGTCCTACCCATACATTGCTAACCACATTGGGTGACTTAGGTCAAGAGTGCAGGATCTTGTAGAAGAATGATGAAATCTATGTTAGCAACATCACAGAAAACAGGGATTCTCACATTTTAAGAGTATAGGGAGTATTTGGTGTATTGATGAAGTGGGGGTTCAATGTAAAGGATCCATCTCTAGAAGTATATTTAGATGGGCTGGGTTTTTTTAGAAGGGATTGTTTTTACTGGAATATAATATTCCTTCATTCTAGAATGTATTGAAAACTTAGAGTCATTATCATGGCTTCCATGAATGCACATAACCAAGAGACATAAGGTTTCATATGGCAATTTCCTACCTTCATGGTCTTATTTCCCTGCATCATTTCTTTACCCCATTATTCATTCTTTAAAATAGCTGAGTTGTTAAGCACTCCTTCAACGCAGACAGTTGACACAACTGAACTAATGTTCATGATTGGAAAGTCCTCAGTCCTATTTCAAGAGTCTTGTAATCAAAACAAACAGTCAAAACGAGTCAATTAAAATTCCCATGGTTGAAAGTGATGGAATTAGTGGAAATCCCATTGGAAAGCTGACTATATTGATCTAAGCTGTATTGAAGTGTAATTCTTTTCAACACAGAAGCTAGATGAGAGGAAAAGGGCATGGTATGGATGGTTTTATCGGCTTCAAATATATAACAATGTAGGTTCTGGAGTGCAGAAGTCTTTTGTTCCTCTTCTGCACAGTGTATGTGTTTTACTTTAAGAGTGTAAATTGCTGGGCATGTAGTATTAGTGCCTTTTGAAGGAATTGAATGGAAAGGAATGGATATCAAGCCTTTCTTGGCGTAAGATTGGCCTGCAAGATGTCTAAAAAGGCAAGTGATCTCCAAAACAAGACTTGGCTTGCCAAGCCCTCCACCCCTATGCGTTGCCCTTGATTGCAGAAAATGTATATATATATATAGATAGATATACAGATAAATAGGATATAAATTTACACTTTTTTTTAATGTGTCAGTCAGGTGCCCTCTTCTTCCTCCAGTAGTTGGTAGATCCCAATTTCTGCAGAAAGCGGTGGCTCATAGTGTTATGATGCCCCACTCCATCTTACTCTGGTGATTCCAGTATGATATCTGAATGGGTAAATCTCTAGGGAACAGTTCCTAAGATGAGGTAAAAATAACGCAAGGAAATTATTTTTCCTGCTGGAGGATTATTGTTTAGTTTTTTGGATTTACTCCAAGCTGGACTTGGGCTTTAAGCTTTAGCAATTTCTGAGTTACTGATCTGGAACTGGTGTGCTGTCACAGAAATCAGATATCCTGGTCTACAAACTGTACTTTTAAGTTCATGACTCAGAAATCTAAAGATAAATCAATGATGAATTATCATGCTTGTCTTGAGTGAAAATTTATCATGTGAACAGTGTTTCCCCATTGCCAGTTATCAGTCTATTCTGAAAGATTGCTGAACAACCGAGTAGAGATAACTACTGTACATGTCCTATGGAGGAGAGCACTGCAAGGTGCCACTTTCTCATCCTCCCCTCTCTCCTCTCCATAGGCAAAGAACATTGCTGTGTGCGCAGTTGCTCTCCTGTCACTGGAAATCGTCTGCACCGGGCTTAATATATGGCAACATGGCAAGTCTCCATATTTCTCCAAACCAAGATTTTGCTTTATGCAGTGCCCAGAATGAAAAACAAAAAGATGTACCATGGTCAGCATTAAAAACTTCTCATTAAGGTACCCTCTGCACATTCCAGAATTACTGCTTATTTAGTCTGGGAGGAATAATGCAGAGGAAAACATAAAACCATGGTAAGTGGTACACATAGTCTTCATCATTGCAGCTCCAGCCCTGGCATATGGACCCTCACATCATCATGTAGATTGCAGGGCCACCAGGGGCCATAGCTCTTGTACTGTAAGTAATAAAATGAAGAGATAGTCACACGACTGTCAATCCATCTCAGAACGGCTGAGGAAGAAACTTGTGGAAGTAAAGTATAAGTTAAGTATTCTTTTGTATTACATTCCCTAGACAAAGAATGCACTTTGGTGGCATCAAAATAACAATGGTGATTGGTGTTCAGAAACCTGTTCCAGAGGAATAGGAATACTACCATTTCTGACCTGTATATGCCAGGGGTCAGCAACCTTTACTATCAAAAGAGCCATTTTGCCTCCTCTTCCAAGAAAAATAGTCTGGAGCCGCAAAACATAACACAGTTTATAAACTTTTAAAAGTTTTAATATTTTTTTAATTTTACCTGTTACAACAAGTGTGCATGTGTAGGCCTACTTTGAAATAAATTAAACACTGAACTATGCCCCTAGAAGCCTCCAACTTCTAACGTATCATCCTGTTACATTAGCTGGAGGCTTCTAACGTAACAGGGTAGATTTTTTTGATGGGCAGAGTTCTTTATGTTCTGACGATGCCTTAGCGATGAAATTTTAAGGGGTTTTTTAGCCACAGGTGTTCCTCATTTGCAGCTTTAATTTTTTTCACCTGTACCCCCCAATCTTGAGTAATTGGGGTTCAGGTGCTAGAAGCCTCCAGCAATGTGTAACGGTAGATTATTTTGATGGGCAGAGTTCTTTATGTTCTGACGATGCCTTAGCGATTCAATTGTAGGTGGTGTTAGCCATAAGTGTCCCCCACTTGCACCTCTATTTTGGTCACCTGTACCGCCTCCCCCCCCCATTCCAGAGAAATTGGGGTTCAGATGCTAGATGCTTCCAGCAATGTGTAACAGGGTAGATTTTTTTGATAGGCAGAGTTTTTATGAATTTTTAGGAGGTGTTAGCCACAGGTGTCCCATACTTGCACCTCAAATTTTTTTCACCTGTACCCCCGTTTCCAGATAAATTGGGGTTTAGGTGCTAGAAGCCTCCAACAATGTGTAACAGGGTAGGGGTTTTTTGATGGGTGGAGTTTTTAGGAGGTGTTAGCCACAGGTGTCCCCCACTTGCACCTCTAATTTTGTTCACCTGTACCCCCTTCCTGTTCCAGAGAAATTGGGGTTCAGGTGCCTCCAGCAATGTGTAACGGTAGATTTTTTTGATGGGCAGAGTTCTTTATGTTCTGATGATAGCCTAACAATTAAATTTTAGGGGGTGTTAGTCACAGGTGTCCCCCACTTGCACCTACATTTTTGGTTTTGTACATCTCCCCATTCCAGAGGAATTGGGGTTCAAAGGAGGGGGATGTCATTGTACACACCCATTTGTACACGCCCCGTGGTAGATTTATTTCACTGGTAGATTTTTTTCATTAGAACACCGGATAAAGAATCCCCCTCCTCCGCAGTGTCTTGGGAGGAAGGGGATCCCCCATCAGAGATCTCCCCGCGGCAGCCGAAGGGAGCCACAACAAGGAGGCTGAAGAGCCGCAGGTTGCAGACCCCTGGTATATGCTATGGTCTTCTAATATTTCGACTCATCCTTTGATTTCCGTATTTTTTAAGTGAATAACTGAAACAAGAAAGCAACCAGTGGAGTCAGACCTCTTAATTAAAGAGTTAATTAAAACAGTTCATTGACTTAAGTAGGAAGCCAGGCAAGGAGCATTTCCAAAAAGAGATTAGCAATGGCAACTGTCATCTTTTATTGCATATGCTTTGTTTAAAAACCCAATACATATGATATACCAGTCCTCTTTTGTCTTCTTTATTTCTCTGGCAGTGGGCTGTCCTGAGTGCTGCATTGAACACAATGCAATGTGCACCATTTTTTTGCAACAATCTCCAGTAAATTAAGATTAATTTAGGTGTCTTTGGGGAAAAGGTGAGTAGTGCACCAGAGGTGTGGAAAAGCAATGACAAAATCTGGTGCTATCTTAGGATGTACACCGGTTGAACACAACAAAATTAATAAATATGAAATATATCTACTTTATTTTTTATTAGTTAAATAGCTTTTAAAATGATGTAGATCATCTCTTTTTTTTTTTTTTTACATTTTTCTCCTTTCTTTTCTCACCAATTTTCCATCCAATAGGTTGTAATTTAAAACTTCGTCCAACAATATATCAAGTGGTAATTGAAATACAAATAGAGTGCCTTGTAATTGTATTGACTGTATAAAAAATGGATACAGAGCATAATCGTTGCAATTGCTTTAATCACTGAGCGTGCATTGGCCTCCATGTTAAATGCCTTATCTTTCATCTATTCAATGAGAAGAAGCAATGGTTCCCTCTAAATCCTAGAGGCGTAACAATTCCTCTGACCTCCACATGAAGAAGACAAAAAATACAATGAATATAGATGTATTTTCATTTAAATGTGAGACGGATGAAGGCATCAACCAGTAGAAGGGTGATATTTTTTAATGCATTGGAATGTTGTGACTTTCCATCAAAGCTCCATACAAAAGTAGCTATTTGCATGTTAAACAGAAGCATTCATGGCACATTTCTTGTGTCTATGCTCCTGTGCAGTGTTGGCATGAATTGTGGGCGGGGAGCCAATTTCCATACTAACAAAGCAGACAGTGCATATCCCAGCTGTACAATGAGCAGTGCTACTGGATGAATGCTGCTTAGAGGGAACCTTTGTGTTTGAAGAAAAAATGTAATTTGTGTTCTGATGGCAGGTTGTAGCAGGGTGGCTGAGTGTGATTGCCAGGAATTAAACAGTATAATTATGATTCACTCACTTTCTAGCAGGTCAATGATTTACAAACAAGGAAACGTTTTTTTTTTTGTTTGGCTAAACAGCAACAGTGAGGATTGCCGGGAAGCACGATGGCGCGCTGGTTAGCTCTTGCAGCATTAGGGTTCTCGGTTGAAATCCTGGCCAAGACATCTGCAGGACGTTTATATGTTCACTTCATGCTTGTCTTAGTTTCCTCTTATGTTCCAAAAACATACTGGTAGGTTCATCGGCTTCCTTCATTCCCCATGGTCCTAGACCAGTCTTTCTTGACCTTGTTAACATTAGGGAACCCTTGAAATAACTTTCAAGTCTTCCGGGAACCCCTTTTATAATTTTTTTATATTCACAGCTCAAAAGGTGATGTTCAGTGGGAATAGTTTTTCTTACATTGCTGGCCATTGGGAAGAATACAAATAGCCAAAAAGATCACGGGTGTCACTTAAACTGACATGGAAAGCACAGACTGTTCAGCGCTCAAGAAAACCTCTTAGCAATGTCTAGAGGAACCCTGGTTGAAAAATGCTGTTTTAATATGCACTTTGTCATTTGTCAGCACTATTAAAATATGTGCTGATAAAATTCTGGTATGCAGGTTAAAGTTAAACTCCAGCCTCCATGGAAAATGAATGGGGGCAGCCGTGAGTGTTACCAGTACCTCTCACTGCCATCAGTTGTCTAATCTGTAGATGCAGATTTTTTAACCTTCTGAGCGGTAACCCCGAATGTGGCTCGGGGTAAAAAAAAAAGCTGATAGTAGTAACCCCGAGTGTGGCTAAAAAACAATAAAGACTTACCTGGTTTCTCCGGTGTCCTCCTATGTCCTGCCTGTCCAATCTCTTCCTCTGGCCGCATCCTCTTGCTTCGATCTGTCCCCCGGGAAGTGCGCTAACATTTTCCGGGAGTTCCCAGTGACGTTAGTGCGTTAGTTGGTGCATGACGGGAATTTTAAATTATTTTGTATTGGATTCAATTCAAAATAACTGTATTGAATTCAATACAAAGTAATCAATATTATAAATACATTTTCATGAAAGACAATATATTGCTGAAATCACTTAACCGCTTAGACATATAAATCCGGACAGAAATTAACTGCCCAAGACCAGACTTTTGATGTGAGTGACCGAGTGGCAACCAAGGTGTCTGGAAACCATGCGGGAACCCTCGATCCTTTGGGCAGATCTGAACTTTTTCTTTCTTTTCTGAGGAATATTTTATAGCTATAACCTCCCTGCATTACATAAAGAATCTTAAAGACACGAGAGGACATCCCTGGATCTAAAATAATGTAATGAAGATCAAAAGGTTTTTTTTCACTAGTGTGCTGATAAGGGGATAAAAGAGGAACCAGGGAAGGCAAAATAAAATCTGATTAAACTTCAGCTTTAAGGTAAATTTGTCATAATGTCAAAAATGGATTTGATTGAAAAAGCTACATCTGCCTTCCTTACCCCATACATTTCAATTGGCTCAGCTTTACGATGGGCTTACTAACCAATAGGAATGTGCAGGAAGTAGGAAGAATTGAACATAGTGTCAAGGTGTTCATACACTCTCTGTTATAGGGTGACAACTGTCTCTCAGCTTGGTTGTCACCATGTTTCATGCATTCCTGGTTTCTAAGTTCCCATGCTCCAACATGCTGCCGTGGCATGCAAGTATCAGGAAGTCGGCCCAGAGCAATGTACACAGAGAGTGCGTGTAGAAAGTGGCTAAAAGGGGCTTTAGAAAAATCAGCATCACTGAAAAAGGATGGATAAAGTGAGCGCAGTTTCATATAGTTAGGATTTGGGGTCCAGCAAGTTCTATATTTCTGTTCTATTCAGGCAAATCAAGTGATAATATAGTGGTTGCCCAGATACGATCACACCGCTTGCTTTCAATAATAGTAATAATAAATGCACAAGATTATTTTTCTATTTTCAGAGCCAGACAACTAATTTGTGTTCTGCGTATTCATCGGGAAGTGGAAGTGTATCATTGTGTCTGGTCAGATCTTGTGAATAGTTTCCATTGCTCGTGTAGAACAGCGGGTAGTACATTGTAAGAGCCCCTCTGTGACCCAATGTACGCTGTACGCTTTCTTCCTTTGTGTGCCATCGTACAAGTGCTTCAATCTGCTTTCTGCTCTTTTGTTTAACTGTCTCTGTTGCTTGGCAACTCAGAATGCGGCAAAGACTACGAAAATTTTACTTCAAATTCATTGCCTTTTTTTCGTCATTTAGGTGGGGCATTGCAGTAAATATTCTACTTGAAGCTGAGGCTTAAAACACTCCATATTGTACAATTGTACAAGCTCCTCGCTTGTACTGAAATTCCTTCTTAATTTCCTAATCCACATTGTGCATTAAAGGGCTGAGCATTAGCTCAGCATGGCGCCAGGGGTTTCAAGATATGTACAGCACCCTGTTGGTCCCTCCCATAAGCTATGACCTGTCAGCATTAATTTAGGAAGCACAGCGACCAAGTGATAATGCCACTAAGTTGTCATTGTTCAGGTGTCACCCTCATTCTCCTTTGTGCACCCCTCAGTTGCAGCTTACGACAAGCACAGAATGCCATACGGCAAACAAATATGAAGAGCACTGGAACACTGGGCCCCTAACACTGGATAAAGAGGGCTATTTAGGTTTCCTAAGTTCCAGTAAATGTTGCTGGATCCCCAGCGTGTGTACCAGCTATTCTGCCCAGATTTTCCTGGATTCTCACCTCGGCTTGATCTCAACTATTCCTCCTGTTTTTCCCTTGCCCTGACCTCAGCCTTTTCATGACCATGACTCCTGCTACCCATGATCCCAGTCTGCCTGTCGGCCGTTCTGATCCTTCCCACCTCTGGTGGGGAGAGGTTGGGGCCCGCGACCCGGGAACTTCCTTGCAGAGAAGTAGTCCAGGGATGCCAACTCATCACCCCGTGTAGAGTGCCTCGGTGATGACCAGGTGCCATCTAGACTCAAGTGGCTCAAGTAATCCCACAACACCTGCCAGGGAGTGAACCCAAAAAATGGAATGATTTTATTGAATCATTTACTTAGTATGTGGATAAATAGGGAAAAAAAGGAACCAGGAAAAGCAATGTAAGCAGATTTAACTTTGGCTATAAAATCTTGGGAAATGTAGCTGCCTACCACAATCCCAAGTTATTTCCAAGCATCTCATTGTGCTGCACTTACTGCCTGCCCCACATTGCCGTCATCGCCTGCCCCTCCTGAGACAGCGCACTTCCTATTATTTCTTAGGTCACTTATATGCGGCCTGATATTTGCAAGAAATACAGCCAATTTGAGCGTCTCAGGGGGAAATGGGGCACAACAGGGGTTAATAACCAAGCGATAACAAGCAGGAGTCTAAAGCGCTCATTACCGCTACCATTTTCCTACATCTTTGTATTGCCATCAGATGGAAAGCAGGACTGAATGTGTTGGTACTAAATCTTATTCATTCACCTCTCTGGTCTATAATCTACTGCATTAGATGATATATTTTAAACGTAATGTATGTATATCCAAAGTTTTTTTAGATTTGGATAGTGTAGGTTTTTATATATAGGTGATTTCCGTTCACTTCCTAGAGGTGCAACAGGAAGTCAGAGGCAATTTCCCAAATGCAAAGGTAAGTCACCAGAACAGATGTCCCGGTTTTTCCTCATTTTTGCACTCTGGACATAGAGAGTAAATCACCCAGCAGGGAAACAGGCAGCAATAACATTACTTCCCTGGATAGAGAGGACAAGTGTTAGAACAGGGGTGTCAAACTCTGGCCTGCGGGTCAAATCTGGCCCAGCATGTCTTTTTTTTGGCCCCCTAAAGAATTTCTAATATGAATTGCCGCTGGCCCACCACTACTGCAATCCATAGTAATGGCGGGCCAGCTACCATTCATATTAGGCTGCTGTTCTATAGACGCGAGTACAATGCCGCTACTACAATTCCCGGCATAACTTGCGTCTCTAGACCAGCGGCCCCTCTGCCTATGTGTGGCCCCCCATTTTATAGACACAAGTGATGTCAGGAATTGTAGTAGCGGCATCATTAATGTCTTTTGAACAGCAGCCTATGCGTGCACCCCGCTGAGTTTATACTGACAGGTAAGCTCAATACTCAGGAATTATCAGGAATTGTCATAGAGCTATTGCTATATTCTTTTACTTTGCCAGTGAATGCAATGTGAATGCAGCAATTAATTTGGTGTCACATTGCTTTCTCTGGCAAAGTAAAACAATTAATCTCAATAAGAAGAAACAAGAACACATAGGAAGAACATGCAGTAATATGCAGTGGATTGGCTCTTCTCATGTGTCCTTGTTTCTTCTTATTGAGATTATTTGTTTTTTCAATAAATTTCAACTTTGGCCCGCGACTTGTTTCTATGTTTTAATTTCGACCCCCTGTGTATTTGAGTTTGACACCCCTGTGTTAGAGCAACTGTCAGGTAGCTAAAGCTATGTACATACAGCAGATCGCTGTCGCCCAAGACAAACAATCGTGATGTAGTATGTGTGCAATGGTCCCCCAATATCATTTATCAGATTTTTTTCTGGATGATCAGCAAATGACTGATTGGGGATGACCATCATACTTTAAATAGGAGGAGAATGCAGCGAGGAGTCACTTCTCCTCTTCCCCCTTCTCCTTTCCATAGAACAGAACAATGCTGTGTTCTCCTGTCAATCAAAATGAATATGAAAGATTGTTTCTAGTGACAGAAATCTGACATCTGTCTGACGTCCATACAGGGCCACAAGATCTACAAGTCACCATCGGGGATATAAACTTTTCTTAATGTCATGTCAACGAGACTGGAAGTGAACAAAAACTCCCCAATGAGTACACACATACGTATATAAAAGAAACTCATCTGTGTTGTGACCTTCTATACAATGCAATGTGCAATACTGAACTAATGCATGACTGTACTTCAGAGCTTTGGGACATCTAAATGCATTCAGGAAGTAGACCAGTATTGCAGCACACAAAAACGCACTACCATGCATTGTGGAGCCCCAATTGGTTGCCAAATCGGTTTGGATTTCGGGGAGTTTGGGTGCACTGGAATCCTATATCAATGAATGGGTTGTCTTAACACTTGGCATGGTTAACACATGGAGCATTATATTAGCATGGTAGTCAATAGGAAGAATTTATTGTATGTTGCTGGCTGGGGGGAAGAATGCCACCCTTACAGATAGCCAAAGGGATCATTGGGGTCACTTACAGGCACAATTTACCCATTGCTTAAAGAAACACTGCATTATATTACGAATCTAGTGGCTTTTGGAATATCCCCTGTATGTATGATTTACCTGTGTCTAGACATGTCTTTTATTCTATCCTAGTGGTTCTCTGCATGTTCTGGTATGTGTAACGCTAGACCGGAGCCTTCTATACCTGACACCCATTATTTGCTGTGAGTTAATGGTTTGGGCATCACACTTCTCTTCTTTATACAATAATGACTACTAAGCAAAGCTAATCAATAGACCTCTCTCTTCAGCAGCTCCTGTGCTCTGTAGATTGTGGAAGTTGCTAGGAGCCCATAGACAAAAGGTTAAGAGGAGGGTAAAAGGCAAAGTGCATCAGTGTGTTTGCTGTCCCATGGGGCTTAACACACACACAGCAGATAAACTTAATAAACACATTAAGGAAATCTTAGGAATATTCTCTTTTTTTTAGAGATAAAACATTTCAGGTTATTATCTAAAAGAGATAACCAGAGACTCAGGAGCCACTGCTGCAGGTTTCTATGATTGGTAGGCAGCAAATAGAAAAGAGTAGTTATTGACTACACAAGAATAGTATTCAAATCTGTTGATATATATATATATATATATATATATATATATATATATATATATAATATTTATTCTATTATAGCTTGCGATAACTGAGCAATTTGCCCAACTTTGATCCTGAATGAAGAATTGTGTATGGGTAGAGAGTACCCTTGGGTCATACAGGATGCCTGTGCTTTGATTGATCACTGGAAGAAAGGAAAATATGTCCCTTTTCTTATTAATTTGCCTGTCAATTGTTCCATTTATGGGGGGAAATTTGTCAAAATGAACAGGGAACCAACACTTCCAGGAGCATTGATCTCCATGTACCTTGGTGCGCTCAGTGGTATAGGACGAGGAAAATCTAATTTTTACAACAGGGTTGCTATCATAACTTATTAAAATGATTTGATTTCTTAAGTCAGGATGTCCTATTATTCAGTATTATATATATGGTATAAGATATAACAACATGGCTTCATTCAATGTCAATCCCTGAGATGTATTATATTATTCTTACATCATTTATTCCATATTTATTTTTGTGGCATTTAAATATTCACTTAAAAAGACTAAATCATTTTTTTAATATAATTTGTACACAGTATTTATATAGCACTATCATATTACGCAGCGCTGTACAAAGTCCATAGCCATGTCACTAGCTGTTCCTCAGAGGGGCTCACAATCCAATGTCCCTACCATAGTCATATGTCTTTAGTACAGTCTAGGGTCAATTTTGGGGGTAGCCAATAAACCTAACTCCATGTTTTTTGAGATGTGGAAGAAACCGGAGTACCCGGAGCAAACCCATGCAAGCACGGGGAGAACCTGCAAACTCCATGCAGATAGTGCCCTGGTCGAGAGTCAAACCTTGGATCCAGCGCTTTAAAGGCCAGAGCACTAACCTCTGAGTATAAGGAAAAATTGACCTTTATTAGAAATGCCTTACACAAACAAAATATCCTAAAAATGCCTAATGTAGATTATTACTGACTACTTATAAGTGGGAAACTCATTATGAAAGTATCATACTTCGATTTGTGGTCCTAGCATATACTCTGCTGTTATAATCAATGCACGCATATACCGCTAATCCTTCTACTGATAGAGCAGAGAGGTTAGAACCAATGGATCACTCAATGTGTTTCACAGTCAACAAAACTTCTTCTTCAGGTGCAAAGTATGTATGCAAGTTATTTCAATTGCTGTAAATAAAGTGATGTCATACCTGCTGGAGTAACGGCTAATGGGGTGGACCTCAATGGATAACTTATTGATTGTCCTGTAGTGCCCATCAATAAAGCCATTAGGTAAAACCCCATGTGCTAGTTTTTCTGGGTGATCCAGAAAACCTGAAATGGATTTCTTCAAAATCATTTGCTATTTGCTAGCAAATGTTTTTAATCCTGGACCAGATCCATTCAAGGTTTAGTGGATCAACCAGCTTCACTGATGAAGGTGTATCCTCTCCAGCGTTGAGCTTCATTAAATCAAACACTATGTGTTCCCATGTATTTCCTGTACAAGAATAAGGAAGATCAGTAATATCTTCAATGTTAACCCTTTGAATCTGGAATATAAACCCTTTATTTCAGGTCTGGTTTCATAAAATACCAATGTGACATCTATTCAAATGTTTTCTTGAATGCCTGTTTAAGCTTTCCTTAACATCTGTGGTCTGGATCATGGAACCATACAGTAATAGCGGGTATCAGATGAGCCATGTTCTGCCCCAGTGTGGGGGAGCAGTGTCAATGCTATTATCCCTTTGGAACAAGAGAAAGACAAAGAATAGAAAATGACTAAGTAACTATATGCCATTTAAGACAAGAAAAAAGAAGGCATGGCATGCAATCAATGGTGAGCAGGGAGCTGCAGGGTGGCTTTTAGACTGGAGGAGCTTGCTGTTAGTGCTGGCTTTCACCGTGGGCACCAGCACTAAGCTATCTGGCTCAGCCGATAGAAGGAAACAAAGGAAAGGAAAGACATCTAGAAAGGCTGATAAAAATAAAATTTTTGCTTAAAAAGAATTGGAGAAATTGTATATAAAGACTACCATCCCCCTCCAAATCATTATAAAAGACTTTAACTATAGAGGAACAAGACAAAAATGATTAATATACAAGGTATGTCTGTTTGCTTTTCTGTCTACCTACAGTCAGCTGCAAATCATTGTTCTGAAATAGTTTCCGGGTAGTGATAACATGGAACAATGCCTGCACAATGGCCCTGATTTATTAAAGTTCTCCAAGGCTGGAGGATACACTTTCACCAGTGAAGCTGGGTGATCCAGCAAACCTGGGATAGATCTAGTCCAGAATTGAAAACCTTTGCTTTATTAAATCAGGGCCAATATGTCTTGCAAAAAAGCAATCATGACCTGAGAACGCTAAGTGTAAAGGTTCCAGCTGATTTTTATTTTGTGAGAATCACAGGAGCAGCCAACACATTTTGGGAGCTTACTATTCCCCCTTCATCAGGGCTTAGGAGGGCAATGATAGATATTCTGTTGTAGGCATACTTTTGTCCATGAGGGGAATCACAGACCTATGCTTCCTTACATGGAACCCCACAAAAAGGGAAAATAATGTTTTATATACAATACTGTAATAAATAGATATTATAATATACCCATCAATATCCATTGTAGATGGATGGATGAATGAATATATATATATATTTATATATATATATGAAGCATTTGTCAGCGGAAAATGTAAAATAAAATACGTATAATAAAAGATACATGGGTTTATAATTCAACAAAAAATAAGACATTGTATATTTAAAGGTAAAAACAATATTCTATTATTTTATTTTTTTGACACCTAAAAAATCTACAGAAATCCTAGGAAGCATTTAGTGTTAATCAAATACTGCACCTAGCACCAATAAAGTGGCTCTCATTTTCAGTTCTTCAATTTCCAATAAACTGGAGGTCAAATTACAGACTGAATTATAGCTTTGGTAATAGTACGGTAGATATTCCGTTGTAGGCATACTTTTGTCCATGACATTATTCGCAGACCACCTATGCTTCCTTAGATGGAACCCTACAAAAGAGGAAAAGGGGAATAGAATGTTTTATATACCATACTGGAACAAATAAATATTATATACTTTTATATATACATTGTAGATGGATGGATGAATATATATATATATATATATATATATATACTTCAAGAAAGGTATTAGGGATTCAAACATTCATATTTACAGGAGTCAACACCAAGAAATTAGGATGTTCCAAACCATAGGAAATATAGGGATGCCCTTCAAATAAATGGTCTCAGATGACTGTAGGGAAAAGGGTTTAGGAACTGTGAGCAACTCCCTGAAAAACTGTAATATGAAAAAGCCCCAATTATTAGGGAGATCCATGCACTTCATATTAACTTGTGCATCTTCCTCTCCACTGATTTCAGCAAACCGATTTTACCAAAACCATTGGAAGATCAAAGAAATTTTACCAGTGGATTTACAGTATTCCCTGGGAATCCTCCTGTCCTGATCTCCGGGGCAGTAGAGGTTGATTAACCTCTAGTGCCTGGGGATCGCAGAAGATTTCCAAGGCTGCATGATGCAGCCCTGTAAATCCTCCTCTTCGGCGAGAGCTCGACCTCTCGGCGAATCAGAAGGCCGTTCTCTTACATTTTCTTACATTTTCGGTAAGTGAGAAAGGACCGATTCGCCGCGAGATTGAACTTAATATTTTTGCTCGCTCGTCCCTACAGCACAACAATGGAATTGCTACATTACATGCCAAATCTCAAAAGACTAATGATCACATACTACACTACAAAATTTTAAGAGTTATTCTTGGCCACAATTAGCATTTCTAAATGTTTATTAAAAGACAGCAACCTTTAAGGATCCTCTTGAACACAAATTGCAAATTAAAAAAGAAGCTATTTCCAAGTATTCTCTTGAAAGAGAGCAAACAAAAGGTGATTGCAATTTTTACTTATTAGCCAGATTTCAGTTTACCATTCTCATTTGTTTGATAATATTAATAACAAAGATTAATAGGCTTAAGCTCCTATCAGTTTTTGGAAGAATAGGTATGAGCACACTGTGAGACCTCATTGTCCTGTGAAGTGATAACATGTTTATATAAGCCTAAACAAACACTTGGAGCTGAGATTACCAGGCTGGAGTAGACACTGGTGATTGCTGCCATCAGTAGTTTTCTTGCCATGGAGACAAGACAGTGTGCAATCATATTAGCAGTGATAGCTTTGCTCAAACCCTTGCTATGTCAATTCATTAATCTTCAATCTCTAGATACCGGACACAGCTAATTTAATCAGATGGATAACTTTAAAAGAGAGTCTTAGATAAACATCAAGTTATTTTTAAAGTCATGCTGGTAAATATTCCCCAGAGTTCTTGCTAAAAGGAGATTAATTATACAAGGTGAAGGATCTTACAAAAGTTTTTTTTTACTTTTCAGTCTGGAAGACACTGTTTTCTTGTGTAGTCTGAATGTGGGAGCCTGAAATGTTTTCTTGTTATCTATATTATCTCTTCTTTTACCCTTCACCTTCATTCTTCCATTTTTCCTTTTTGGGGACTTTCCCCTTTCCTGTTGTACTCCCTTAGAATAAAGCCATTAGGATTCTTGCTTTCTTCTGTAAAAGAATCTTGAAATTCCATTTCTTTCACCACGCTTTATTGAATACCTGCATCTCATCATTTATAAGGAGGAATTTGTCTTACAAAGTCAGAGATGTATTTACATAAAATATGGTGTGGTGGATGTGCTTTGGCTTCTTAGCAGCTAATGCTGATCCCTAATGCTCTCTCGCCAGCCTCACTATTGTGCACATTGCTATTTTCCAAATAGGACACAATATTGTTTTATATCAAGTCTTGTTTCCACTAGTGCATTATGTTTGCTGGGAAATCACCATATGTAATACATTCTATGTGCCTTTTGCAATTTAAATTAATTGAATGTTTTTTTTTAAGACAAACTTTTTGAAAAAAATGCATATGATATGCAATGGGCCAGCCAGCATTGGACAAGTGTTTTTAAGTGCATCTGGGACCTCAGACTGGGTGTTAGGCAACAAAGCATGGCACTATATTGTAGTATGGTATGCATGGTACACTCCCTAATTTTACAATAGTGCAGGATGAAGATCAAGTTCTAAAAGAGTGTTCTTAAGAGTGTTCACATTCTTTTCTTGATGGGTGATGGGTATCCAGCATGGACAAGAGTTCATCCTGGCCAATCAAGTTGGCTGAACATCGGAAAACTGCAAGAACAAAAAGTGAAAATGACAGTGCCTACAACCCAGCAAGAACAGGTGAGTGTAGTTTAAAAAAACAACTCAATCAGGCAGGTATGTTTTTATTTCTTGTAGGGAAGTCACCTGTCAACATATAGCAAATAACCTGAACGTCTTGTATCTTTTCGTACTACAAACAGCACTCATCTTTCCATTACCAAGAATGACCAAAACAGATCTTTTTACCTCTTAGATGCACAGTGGCCCCGAGTTACCTGCCTAAGCGTAAGTGAAAAGACTAAAGGGGAACTGCTGATGTGTAAAGCTCACTTATGCTATGGTAATATGATATTATGACTGGCAGGGATGTTCTTCCAATTGAAGTTCTGTGCATGACCATCCCATGCCAGAGAAATCTAACATTGCAATACTTCAGTATGCCAGCTCCCTCCACTACATGGAACAGAGGAAACCATTAAAGGAATCAGGAGTATTGCAGCAAAATGGTTGTTGCCCATTTCCTGAAACACAAATCTGATTCAAGACACTTGTCTTTGGCTTCTAAACTTAGAAATCTTCCTGGAAGGACAGATTGAGGAAATGTTGATGTTAGAAAAGACGACTTGGTAAGACCAATACATCTGTGATGGATCTCATTTATCCATGTCATGCTATATCTAAGTAATATTTAATCACATTCATCAACAATGGACTTTTGTATTGCAGAAATTGTTTCACACCTTTTTTTTACATTACTTCTTCAGTTGTAGTCCATTTATGGCACGGATAAACTGAAAAGCGTCTTGGACATTAAAGAAGTCCAGATGAATGTGACTGTTAACCACTATTAGCTATTATAGGGCCAAGCATGATAATGTCATCAGATAGTATAATTATACCAAATGCCCTGGGCTCTAATTTACACTCTTTATCTCATCTCAATCCATACATTTTAGTTCTTTCTACAGTCAGATCAATGAATGTGCTGCAATGCTCTCATCACCTGGCCAGCTTTACAGTTCTCTTAATAAAATAGTCATAATCCGCAGCTTCATGTTGAGCCTATCCATGAACTCACTATACATTAAAGGTGATGACAATGAGTGTTATGGAGAATCTTAATGTACTGGCATAAAAGTGTCATAATGATAAGGATCTTTCCTGATGCATGTCTACACAGAGTAATGACCTCATGCAAAATCAGCTTTCCTAACAGGCAGGCTCTTAACTTTTTACTGCATTTTAGAACATCAATTTGTCGGACAACCATGATGAAACACATTTTTAAAAATCATAGGATTTTGTAAAATGTCTTTTATACAAAGACAATTGATACAGTGTTTCAAATTATCTTACACTTGTTCATTTTATAAGAAATACACAATATTATTGTATCTCAGGGAAATATCTGCAGATTTTGACTTTCCATTATAAATTTAAAGTAATTCTCCACTTTGATGTTTTGTATTTAAAGGGACAGCAACAACTTGTTAAGAGGTTGTGTTTTTCATTTGGACATTCACCTTGTGTACCAACAACAAAAAGTTGTCAGTATTTTCTAAATTACCCTGAATATGAGCTCATAATACAGATCAATATGTTCAATGCTTTAGGTACCACCCTATTTCCAAAACCACTATTCAGCTGACATGAATGGGAAAAGAAAGCCCCATATCAAATCCATCTCTACAGATGGATCTTACAAGATCTAAAGAATGTTTCCCTGAATGTTGTTCAATCACCAAGCACCAGAACTGTCACATAAGAGGTGGGTTGTTTAAACAACCATGCTCCCCCAATACCCAGAAGTTCAGTGTATTTTTTTTTTTGCCAATAGTTAAAAAGAGTTATGGGGTAGCATAGGAAAGTTGTGCATGGTCTGCTGGGGAGGGGAAACTTTAAAGCAACCATGTTGTTTGCTATGCACTAACATGTTTATAAAGTAATGGACTTCCCTAATTATTTATTTTAGGTTTTGTCTGCTGTGTCACATTTATCACTGCAGAAAAGTATCATAAATTAAAGTGCTGAATAAATAGTGGATACTGGAAAGTTAGGAAAATGACATTTAGACAGAGCAGAGGGGTAATTGTTTCCTATTCAAACTTTATTCAGCGCAGGACCTGTAGTCAGTAATAGCTGCCAGCATTTTACATCTGCTCCCAGTTTAGGCCTCCAATCTTCCGGTACTGCCTCCCAAAAAGGCACCTTGTAGCTTTAGATCTATTAGAGCTGATCCCGGAAGGCTGCCAACCTTCTACACCAGGGGTGTCAAATTCAAATACACAGTGGGCCAAAATTGAAAACTTAGACAAAGTCACGGGCCAAACTTGTAACTGAAATAGCACCGCTACTGCAATTCCCTGCAGCAAGAAAACCGACCAATGCAGTGCTTAATGTTATGCGTGGCTGGAACTCCCTCATCACTGAAATAGCACCGCTACTACAATTCCCTGCGTTTAGAAAATAGTCCAATGTGGGGCCACACATAGGCAGAGGGGTCGCTGGTCTACAGATGTGAGTGATGCCGCCACTACAATTCCTGGCATTACTTGCGTCTATAAAACAGTACAATGCGGGCCCTGCATAGGTAGAGAGGCCGCTTGTCTATAGACGTGAGTGATGCCGGGAATTGTAGTAGTGGCGTTATCTCAACGCAGCAGCAGGCCAGCTGCAATTTATATTTAGGATCCCTTTGGGGGCCAAACAAAGTACTTTACAGACCACATTTGGCCCACTGGCCAGAGTTTGACACACTTGTTCTACACACCCAGTTGATGGTTACAAACCAACTGGAACCCCACTTCAGATTCTTTGTTGTGATCATTGAGTATAAAAAAATCACATTAAAGGCAACCCCACAGCTGAGCTGTCAGCTAGTTAAGGTAGCAGTGAAATTGAAAGTTTTTTCCTTTCCTGGTAAATGCAACTTTCAGATCAAAGTACAAGGTTAGGGCTAAAAACATTGTGCACTTTTACAATAGTAGTCAATAAGGACTGCTTCTTACTACCTAAAAATCCAATAATCAATACAATGTGTCAACCAAAGGATTACAATTTAGATTTCCACCTATAACTCCAATTGGTTGGGCTTTCTATGTGGGTCTGAGATTTGGGTTCATAGTTGTTAAGCAGCTTCTATACAGTAGTGATAGATTGGGAACATTATATTTATTTTTGCTTCTTTGATTTCCTTTAGTCGTACCCTAACAATGTCTGTATTATCACTTTGCCTTGTCTGGGAAGATATGTATTATGTCTTATGTCATTTATATTATGTCTATTTGGCTGCTTTATATTAGTTGTTGAATGACTGATTTTTGGAGGGTATAAAGATATTTTTTTCTACAGTTGTTTGCATTTTTGTATAGTTGATATGTTTAGAATTTATATCTTGATTTGATTTTAACTTTTGTATCATGAAAATTACATGACCAGGGTACTGCATATGAAGACCTTTTTGCTGCCACCAATAAATTCCCCACCACCAACCACCCCCTTTTAGACCAGTAAACAAAAGACCAATACACGCTTTTTTTTTTTCTTGGAATAAATTGGCCACAGCAGCCCCTTTATTAACACAATAACATTTTCATTATAACAGTACTAACTCATCATGTAGGTCCATGAAAGTCACCCCTCCTTTTCAATCCCGCTGTACCCGATCCACCACCAGGCCCCCAGGCGCACCTACCCCGCCTCGGGGACAGTTAGCAGATCTCTCCACTCCAAATTAGCCTCCATAACAACCCAAGTGTCATGCAAGGCCCACCTTGGTGTCCAAAAGAAAACCAACCTTTTCCGTGTCCCCCATTTCCTTTAAATTTACAATTACCCCCCTCTAACTTTCATGGACCCAAACAACCAACAAACCCCCCTGGCTGCTGCGACAATACTCCTACTCCCATTGCAACTAGGGAGGGAGGGTGGGAATGCAGTCCAGCAAAAAAATTTTAACAGTGCTGCCCCCCATCCCCTAAAGCCTTCTTTTAACCCTTACCTTCTCACCTCCCCTTTCTTTTTTCCACCAATCCATAACTCCATTTTACCCGCATTTTCTTCTACCCCCATTTTTTTTTTTTTTTAAACTTTTGACCCCTCAACCTCATCCCTCTGCACGTTCCTTGCCACGAGGCACCTTACAGCCTCCTCCCTCCTTCTACATCTTTCCTTGAACTTTTAACCCCACAATGTCCGGTCTTCTCTATACCCCCTGTCATGAGGCCCTGCGCCCATTTTATTGCTTCAGGCCTGCTATCAGATTGTATGTGTCCTGTAGCATATGTAAAAGGTGATTTAAAGCAGTGGTCGACAACTTACGGGCTCCAGACTGCGCATGCGCAGGGAGCCGTGTATCACTTAAAGGGGAAGAAACTTCTGAGCCTGCGATGGCAGAGTGGGCAGGTTGTGTCCATACGGGGGACATGGTCCGCAGCTCTGGCCGGTACGAACCACCAGTGGGGTCCTTATTCTGACCCTGCTTGGGGGGTGCACCGGCCAGAGCCGCGGACCATCAAAATTCTCTCATGGACCACGGGTTGGCGACTACTTATTTCAAAGTACTGTATACCTGTATTGCTGCGGCTTGCCAAGGTTGCAACTGCATGCAAAAAAGTGTCCCAACCACTTCCATTCACTTGCTCCAGCAAGAAGGAGCTCAAGCAGCACTCCTAACACTGGGTTCAGTGCAGCACAGCCAGCATTGTCAAACATGTGCAGGAACTAACATATTTTCAACAGGGATCATCAAGTATTTTACTGTACTGGAAGTGTTTTGAAAGATATAAAACATAGAAATTGTGGATGTAATGAAAAGTTGTCATGAATATTTCGTTTTTTTCTCTTGCATACACATTTCGGTTAAAAAATTGCCAGCCAACATGGATCAAATCATGTAAAAACCTCCATTAAAGAGAATAAAAGTATTAGGTATAATAAACCGCAATAATGGATGGCCTATTCATCCTTATTATACATGAATATACATCACAGTCAATAATTTAAAACCACAAGACCAAAAAGTAAATATTAAACTAATTAACCCAACTAGTAAAACCTTAATTCATAAATTGTCTTTGGGACCCAATCACTATTAACATAAATCTCGTAACATGTTTAATTTATAATTCATAATCATACAATCATAATCCTCTGTGAAGCATTAAATATTGATGTAACATCTAATCAATAGAAACTCAACAAATATGTAAGTTAAAATGAATGCTCCGAAATGTATTTCCCTTTGTTTTCAGCTGCAAAAGCTGATTTATTAAGATACTCAGGTGCTAAAAGCCAACATAGTGTAATGGTAGTGATTATTACAAAGTTATATCCAAATATTAATCCTTAGCTATGTCACAAATAGAAAAGCTCATCATTTTATATTTAAAAGTAGGGATGACCATTGATCAAAGTTTTCATTGGCGTGGACTGTCCCCCTGTCTTTCCTGTGCCTCTCCCTTACTATTATATATATATTTATACGCAATCTTGTTATATGATGTTTGCACTGATTTGTTTTTTTTGGGTTTCGTTCCCATCTTGATCTTTTTTTTATTCTTTCATAAAACCTGCAATAAAAATATTGGAATATAAAAGTAGAGATGAGCAAAAGTAAGTGTTTTGATTTCCCAAAAGTGAGATATCAATAGGAGAAAGCAAAGTTAAGGTGGGCTGATCTTTTAAAAAGAATTTGTAATTTCAAACCGTGCCAAAAATTGGCCTTGTTGTGCACTTTTTCTCTATGTGTAGGCAGCCATCCTGGTGGAAGCAGGGCTTTGATTTCTCATGTTAAAGCTGCCCCCATGATGTTTGGTGGCCTGAAAACTGGTGGGGTAATAGATGCACAGATCCATATTATGGAAGAAGCAGAAGCAGGGAGATCCTTGCTCTGCTGGTCCTCAGGTACAACTTCTTCTCCGGCAAGGAGAATAACTAAGGCAAATCTGTGGTGACATCACTACAAATCTCCTGAGACCAGCAATCAGCACTGCCTTAGATCTCACACTACTATGAGACTGCAAGCATGCAAACATCATTGATCTTGCACTTTTTAGAATTTACCTAGAATTCTATTCTAGGTAAAAAGGTAATTGTGCTCAATTACAAATTCTAAATGTTCCATTTACCACACTGGATCTGATTTATTAAAGCTCTCCAAGGCTGGATAGGATACACTTTTATCAGTAAAGCTGGGGGACTCAGCAAGCCTGGAATGGATCTGATCCAGGACTCAAAACATTTGCTAGCAAATAGAAAATTACTTTGAAGAAATCTGTTCCAGGTGTGCTGGATCACCCAGCTTCACTGATGAAAGTGTATTCTATCCAGCCCCTGTCCAAAACTGGAGAAGATAGACTATCATGGGGGAACCTGGATGACCCAACAAACATGAAATAGATTTTCTAAAAATAATTTGTTACTAATTGGCCAATGTTTTCAATCCTGCACCAAATCCAGTCTATCTTCACCAGTCGTGGAGAGCTCTAATTAGGCTCAATAATCACTTTTTTAAAATTTAGCTGCACCTGAAAGGTACAACGGCCTTTAAATGTCGCTTGAGGGTTAGAGAAGATGCTTTGCAATTTCTTGTCCTCTTTTTAAGTAAAATTGCAATGATGATCAAATGCACAAAAATACAAAAATATTTCGAAAAATATACAACCAGCACTAAACTAAGCAAACTAAATAACCCTAAATTAACTTCCTTTCATAAAGAAAAAAAGTGAAACCCTCTAAATAAAAAAATTAACTTTTATCCATTGAGCAGCATAATGGGGGAAATTGAGAGTTTTTAGTTGTAATTTAATTACAAAATCAGGCAATTTTGCATAATGACACTGCTTACCATCAATTCAAATTATTATTATTAGATTATAGGTTGTAGAGGAGAGAGTCGGGTTATTGGAATACCAGAGAGGAGGAGGTTACAGTAGTCCGGACAAGAGATGATAGGAGCGTGTACAAGGAGTTTGGTGGTCTCTGGGGACAGGTAGGGGGGATTTGGAGATGTTGTGCAGGTGAAAGTTATAGGACCTGGAAATGTTGAAATGTTGTTCTGAATATGGGCCGTGAATGAGAGGGCAGATTCAAAGGTGAGACCTAGACAAACTACTTTAAATATAATCCCTCCCCCTTAAGTTTTTTAATTTCACCTATTGACATAAGCAGCTAATTGGTTGAAATTGAGAGTTTTTAATAATAACTTAGTTACAAAATCAGAAATGTTGTAAAATACGTGTTCGCCGTTGGTGAAAAGGTCCAATTTGAATATGTCTAACATTTTAAAATTGGTCTTCAGACATCCTTGTCTTGGCATCACAGGAATATAACATAATTATATTACCAGTTTAATCTTTTCTCAACACTGAAAGTATGCATATTTCTTTTAGATGTGAAAAGCCTTGAAGGAGAATAAAATGAAAAAAAATGTCTCTGTACTATTATCATAAAAAAAAACCCTGAAAACTCTGCTATAATAGAAAAATATAATTGTGTAGGCCATTCATTTTTTGACTGGGCGTAGTAGAAAAGCAATTTCATATTGAATACAACTGGGAAATTAATCTTTACTGCATAGAACATTCAGTTTTAGCATTTCTTCCATAAAAAGTTCCCCAAAAATATTGCAAATCAATGATATGATATAATGGATGAGAGTCTGAAAAGGAGTTTGACAGTCTTTGAATTTTTTTGTCTGTAAAAATTTATATATACACCTTACACTAAGCAAAACATTACCAGGAATATGGAGCATGTAAAAAATTGGCCATTTTAGGAAGAACCCAATTTATGGCCAAATCTAAAAATATTATATTCATTGATGGCTTTACCTATTTTGTGTGTGTGTGTGTGTTTTTTTTTTTTGTCAATACGTTAAGGTTTACTTGGTGATTTATGTTACGTTTGCCACTTATTAAAAGCAAATGTCACGAAAAAATGGGAAAATCTATCTTATTGACCATAATAACAATATTAATAATATGGTGTTTATATCAGTTGTCTAAGCACTGCAGAACTCAGACCTAAGGTTTATAACGGTATAACTGTCGGGCTATGTGTAAAGAATATTATAGAAGGTCATTTTTTTTTATAACGATCGCTAAGAGAATACACATATTATTGTGTGATCATTAAAAAATGAAATCTGAATCCCTAAATTTGCTGATATTGTCTTCATCATTATGATATGATAATATTGCCATAATGCTAATAGTCTTGGTACTTTGTTTTTTAAAAGAACGCGTTCACTAGTTTGATGCCACTCATTCTATGAATCTGTCACAGCCCTGCTTGTGATAAAATATGGAAGATTGCATAGAAAAGAATCAGGTGACAAGGGACTGCAATCCTGCCACATTGCTGTGTGTACAATTGCCATATTGGGCTGTAATTGCTCTAAAAAAAAATTTTGTTGGTGTGGTTAATTTTTGCCATAATTGGCTAGTATGCACAGCGTAACTTGCTGAATATAGGATAAACCTTCTTGTAGATACCGTTTAGCGATGACAGGTCAAGGAACCTGTTACTACTGCATTCTCCAAAGCTGTCATCTTTACCTCTGACTGTTCTGGGTCTACTGCAAACCTCTTTGGCAGTGGGTGGCTACTGATGATGGACATCTATCGCAGGACATCTGGGTCTATTAACTGCATTGCTGTGTATGGAGCCAGGCTCTATAATTCCTGATGCATGTGCCATGCAGTGTTGGCTAATAACAAAAAGGCACAAGGAGCCCGGGAAAAGTTTTTTTTTGGCAGAGATGAACATGTTTCTTCTACTAAAAATCTCTACTCTCTGAAGACTTTATGTTTTGTTGGGTTTAGTACTGCTTTAAATAGATCTAGCGTCATATGGGCATGCATGCTCAGCAACGTGTAAGTCTAGATTTTCAAACTGTGTTGGGGTTCTATTGGGGTGTAATAAAGAAAAGAGTGGTAATGCAGTTAATTATATTAATATTATTATCTTGTATTTATATAGCACCAACATATTGCACAGTGCTTTACAACAGTGGCCGGCCAGATCTGCGGACCACCAAAAGTTTCTCGCTGACCATCAGTGGTCTGTTAGTATATTTTGGTGGTTCATGGCTCTGGCTGGTGGGCCCCCCGGTGAGGTCAGGAGAAGGACCATGTCTCCCGTATAGCTCAGAGCTGCGACTATGGAGGAAGTTTCTTCCACTTTAGGTGACACACACTCCGTGCATTTAGTGGTCCATAGGTCTGAAAAGGTTGGTGACCACTGCTTTACAAAGCCCATAGTCATGTCACTAGCTGTCCCTCCAAGAGGCTTACAATCTAATGTCTCTACCTCAGTCATTACCAAAGTCTTAGACCATTTTTTTTAAGGGGAAGATAATTAACCTAACTGCATGTTTTTAGTAGACGGGAGGAACCCAAAGTGCCCAGAGGTAACCCACACACAGGGAGAACATGCAAACTCTTTGTAAATAGTGTCCTGGCCTAGATTCAAACCTGTGACCAGGAAAGGCAAGCATGCTAGCCCCTAAGTGAACCATGCTGCCCTTTTGAAAGATGCCTCATCGGATCTGTGTTGCGGTAGAGTAAAATGCAATGTAACGCACTACTGTGTGTTGTGGTTCACAGCATTAAATAAAATAGTACATTTTTGGGGCCCTCCTGTGCTAGTAGCCCACTCACAACATGCTGGCTTAGAGATGGCACAGTCATGTCTGCATTTCTTCAGGCTGTGTTCACACATTTCTGACCTTGATCAGCCCCTATTGCAGCTATTCACCCTATGACTTCCTACTATCACTGGAGGACAGGGGATTAGGCAAATGCTTCCTTCTGCCTGCAGCAGAATGATGACCTCTTTAAAGCTAAGTTACTGGACTGGAACTCAAATACAGATAAACATGGGAGCTCTTCTTTTTTCAAAAATGAATCATTGGAACATTGGAATTTAATCATGCAGATATCTAAAAATAATACAAACTCCAAATTTGGTAGATTATCTGACTTTGGCTTTGCTCTGTCTTGCAAAGCTTTATGAGTTCAAGGATTGATTTTACATTTTAGGCTCAATTTACTAAGCTATAACGATCATTATTTGCTTTTACAAATGTTATTTTCAGCATCGAGAGCCAGCGAGAGCTGGGATTAGTAGTCATATCAATGAAAAACGATCGTTAAGGCAAACAACAAGTGCATTATAGCTTAATCAGTTGAGTTTGTGGCCTAAAGTTACTTTTGCAAGGAGTGAATCTTCTACTTTTCTCCACCAAATATGCAGATATAGGAAAGGTTTTCTGGAAGTGGTTATCTTGCACCATAAATGGAGGTATATGAGAAGCTGAAACATATCATGTCTTTGTTTCTTCCTTACAAACGTCTCCAAAATGCATTGAAACACTTAAAACCACTTGGCAGATGTTTATAAAGTGTTTCCATTTAGGTTTATAGAAGAAGTTGACAAGAGCATCAAGCAAGAGGTGATACGTGAGTCTTAGGACTGGGACCAAAGGCCTGCATGCAAAAAAGTTTTTTCAGCCATTCTCATTCCTTTCAATTACGATCAGAGGGCCCTTGTAATTGATTGTTTTTTGAACAGTAAACCACTTCCTCAGCTGCTGCAAAACTGTACATGTGAACAAGCCCCAATAGGTAAGGTAAGCAGAGATAAACATAACATTTACACATCGCGTATACAGTTCAGTTTTGAAACATGTTGGCTATGGCCCAATGCCAACATTGGAGGAATATAAAGTGGTATGGTTAAATAATTCCTATACTTGCACTGCTCTGGGTAAGGAATGCATAATGTACAGAGTGCAGGGGTGCAGGGGAAATATTTAAACAAGCATTGTGCCGGGATCAGAAGTATATACAGCACTCCCTTTGATTCATTTTACACACAATTGGGCTGATTTATTAAAGCTCTCCAAGACTGAAGAAGATAGACAGTCATTGGAGAACCTGGGTGATCCAGCAATCCCGTAACACATCTGGTCCTGGATGGAAAACATTTGCCAAATATTAGCTAATGATTTTAAAGAAATCTATTTAGGAAATCCATCCATTTGGTAGTCTCTCCTCCCCAGTCTTGGAGAGCTTTAATAAACCAGGCCCATTGAGTGTATATTGAATGAAAGGGAGTGCTTTGCACTGGGCTGTAGATACACGAATACAGATATACTCAGTTATACAGATATACATATACACAGAGTGCATACAGATTTACACAGACATATTTTCATATTCCCCTGTACATAATACTAAATTGACTTTCTGGTCTAAATTGACTTTCTGGCCCTCCCTCAAGTCTAAAATTCCATCAAGCTTTTCTGACCAGGGCCCAGTATAGAAGGTACCAATCCGGTGTGCTGATTACACATGTGCCGACAAGAAGGGACATCAGTAAAGTGGTGAAATCTACTTCTGCTTCTTCTTCTAATCACAGGCCGGAGGAAGGAAAGTGACCTACGTATATTGTTTAATTGCAGCAGAGAAAAGTCACGGCATCGGACTGCAAGTTTGATAGAGGCGGTGAAAATCTCTGGACTGCATAGACACATTTACAAATCATTTGACAGGATAGGTAGATCCTATATTTGTCTATTAGCTCTATATATAGTTGTTTGTATGGAGTGTAGCTTCATATGCCAAATAACCAGTCCCAATTCTGCAGGGATTTTGCTGGCTTTCTGCAATGATTTAACAAATGCAGTCATTCCAGGTTGCTGAATATGCTTGTTTTTCATCTAAGTAGCTATGAATGTCACTGAAGGTGAATTTAATTAATTGTCTCTTTTTGTCTATGGTCTGTGGTCAGACTCTTAAGTGTCCATCAGTGATACAGAGCTCCAGGGAGTCATCTGTAGCTGGAAGGTGAAAAAAATGTACCCAGAAAAGACTTCAGCATTAGATCAATTCTCTCTAACAACTCTATTGATTGGCTGCAATAACATTTTTCATTTATTATGAAGATGTTCCTGAGACATATGAAAGGTAACTATTGGAAGTCGCTTCCACTGAGTTGTTAACATGCCAATGACCAGTTATGCTTATTTTGAAAAGGTCACAACATGAACATCATTTATGGGAAAATTTATATATTTTTACTGTGTTTTACTGTCATAGAAATTACTCATTTCAGAAGCCATAAAATTAATAATTAATAGAAGGCATCTTTGAGCTGTCTTTCTAAACCTTCTTACTCCTGAGGAACCCTTGAAATATAATATTTGGGTCTTTGGGAACCCCTGCTGAAACTAATTTATTTGGAGTCAGTGGGGAACAAAATCTCCTAAATTGGTGGTCAGTGGAAAGAATTTTAGTGGTCACTAGAATAACATCCTTATAGACAACTAAACACATAATTTGAACCATGAAGCTGGCTCTAACAAGTGGTGCTGGCCACAGAACAATGTAACAGAACAGTTTAAAAAATCCCTAGCAAACTCTGGAGGAATCCTGATTGAGAATGGCTGTCCTAGAGCCTTAGTACCTGGGATTTGATAAGATTTACTTAGTATACACCTTTTGTTACAAAAAAGTCATTTCTACCTGGTTTTGTGGTCACATTAGAGTTTAGAAGTATTAGAATTAGGTCCTGAGTCCTCGTTCCTCAGATCTGTGAGGTAGGAGCGTCCTTTTTCAACTCCACAATCAGTGGTGTCCCCCAGGGTTTGGAAGACTTCCATGGTGGGGTCATGACATTTTATGATACAACGCACAGCTACAGAACATTGCAGCTGACGATCTGAAGACTCTACCAAGGTGAAATCATCATTATTATTATTATTAATATTATTATTATTATTATTAATAATAATAATAATAATAAAATTAAACAGTATTTACATAGCGCCAACATAATATGGAGCTCTGTACATTAAATAGGGGTTGCACAAGACAGACAGATACAGACAGGGACAGAGGAGGAGGAGAGGACCCTGCCCAGAAGAGCTTACAATCTAAGAGGTTTTGGGTGCTTTTTTAAAGAAGCACAAAGTAGGAGCAAGCAAATATGGACAAGGAAGGATTGGGGGCAGCCCTGGAAAAGTCTTGAAGCAGTGCATATAATGAGGTTATGATAGAGGAAGTCATTAGTAGGTCATTGGAGGAGAGAAGAGAGATGCTGGGAGAGTATTTTTCTACCAGGTCAGAAAAGTAAGTGAGACAAGAACTGTGGAGGGATTTGAAGGCAAAGCACAGGAGCTTGAATTTGATTCTAAGGTGAAATGGAAGCCAATGGAGAGAACTACGGGGGGGGCCTTATTTTACATTTTTCTCTAAAAAGGGGGGCTGTCTTATTTGATGGCCCTGCCTTATCATCGGGGAAACACGGTATTAGTTAGGTAATGTAAGTAATGGTAATAATATTGATAACTGGACCCATAAAAAATTGATTTGGTCTGTAGGTATTCAAGTATGAAAACTGAAGGGGTTAAATGCTGTGATTTTTTCCTAAATAGAGGCATTATTAGTTCACCAAAAACTTACAATTCAGTGTTTGGTAGTTGGAAAATTAAACTGACAGTTTCCTATGGGGAAGTTTGCTGGTCCTGGTCCCTCTGCTGGAAGGTGCACACCTGCAATGATTATTCCATGTTCTTTTTGGTCACTATTATTATTATTATTAAACAGGATTTATATAGCGCCATCATATTACGCAGCGCTGTACATTAAATAGGGGTTGCAAATGACAGACGTATATAGACAGTGATACAGGAGGGGAGGACCCTGCCATGAAGAGCTTAAAATCTAGTAGGTGGGGGAATTTCACACACAATAGGAGGAGAGATATGTAGTGGTGAGAAGTAGTGATGGTTTCAAAAGACAGAAGAAGACGGGTAGGCAAGTTTGAAAAAATGGGTTTTGAGTGCTCTTTTAAATAAGCAGAAAGTAGGAGCAAGCCGATAGGACGAGGAAGACCATTCCAGAGAGTCGGGGCAGCTCTAGAGAAGTCTTGTATCCAAAGAGTTGTATTCCACCGGCACCTTGAGGTTATATATATATTACTAATCTTTTCTTGAAAAAGCTGTGTGAACTCATTCTGCTCTCTATTTGTTCTCTTCCCTTTATTCATCAGATAAATTAACAAAAGCAATAGTCCACTAACAACAATAGTAACTGGGCTCAACACTGAAGCATGATTAAAGTTAAAATTTGAATGCTAAATAAAAAAAAAATCTATTTCACACTGATTAAACAAGGACTACCTATCCTTAATGGTGATAATTAAATTTAAATACAAAGTTAAGGTTTCCTATGTGCAGCATACCCTTGGAGACGAGCTGATGAATGCTAGAATAGAGAGGAGCATGTGCTGACATATTTTACACACCACAAAGGAAACACTTTGGTAGTAAAACCCGTCTGTGGTTAATTCAAAAGCCTAAGATGAATTCCCAAATGACAGTCAGCATTTTTTGGCACTAACAATAGCAAAACTGTTTATTTGTATTGCATTCATTCCTGAAATAAAAATGTAAAGTGGAATTCCATTTTAATGATGGCAAAATAATAATGAACTGGCATTGTGGCACTAGTAAAATGTGATTCCTAACAGAGTTTCACATTTAATAAAAATCAATGTATGTAATTGCTTTAAAGAACTTTTATTAATTGAACTGAAGGGCATGCTGTTTTCAGTTCTTCGCCATGCTGCTGACCTTTTTCTGGAAGCGTGCTCGTAATTAGGAACTCCTTTTAGACAAGCAGACAGATGCACTGTATCCCGGGGTGTCCACCAAAGTGCCTGAAGGTCAGGGCTCTGCCTTGCTGTCCTAATTGACGGGAGCACGTTAAAAAAAATGTAAGCACTCTAAATAGCTGTTGTGACTCATGTCTGAACCCTCGGACGCCATGTCTTTGGAGAAGAAACAACATGGTAATCAAAGGAGGCTCAGGGAGTTGAGGCTTTGACCAAGATGCATGAAAATTAGTAACCATTTACAAAACCAACTTTAAAGTAGAAGTGCAAAATTGTATTATGGAGGGTTAGTGCTCAAAGACATTTCTCTGTGTCCGTGACATGTTCCTGATTAGTTTGCTCGGTACAAAAAGACCAAGGATAGCTGTTGTTGCTCAGTAGGGTTAATTGAATCCTATGGGAGGATTTAATTATGTGCACACTCCATGTATACAGCTTTAGCTGAAAGTAGAGGAAAGTAAATGGACAGGACGCTTGGATCGTACTATGTTGAAACATGGCTATGTATTTAAATGAAAATAAGAACCACACCAGTCCAAAAGGTTTTATTTCATAATGGAAATTTACAATACGATGACAAGCAGAGGGTACAAACAGCAGAAAAGCTCTTGCAAGAGCAGGGTGGGGAGCAAGTTCGGCAACAGTAACCCCCTAAACACACCATTGGTTCTAGAATACGTGGGGAAAGATTTATATCCACTGCCGAGTATTCATTGATGTCTGCTTTCTTGCTGCTGTGCCCCTTATTGCCCTTGTTTTGTCCTGATGTTATAAGATAAAAAGTTGAATTGGTGTTCTGTAATATACCCCATTATCCCAGTGAGGACAGAAAAAAATTATAGAAATTAATTCTATACAAACCTTATTTTAAAGTATTGGCTGGATATAAGCTTAATAGTCAATCTGTGCTTTGCGCATGCAGTACACAGTATTAATATTTACTGGAGGGGTCTAGCCCCCCATTCTCATAGCATCCTCACTCTTCAATTGCTCTGTTTCCCATTTGGAATGAGGGGAACAGGCTGTGGACCAAAGATGAATTAAGGCTAAATGGGGCCAAGACAAGGTTTACGTCCCCCATGCCTTTGATTAACATTGATAAGAATAATACACAGAGAGTCCCCATTTGCATTGTCCGTTTGGAAAAGGCTGCCTCAATAAAAAGGAACTCCCTATCCCTCTTTGTGGGAGACAGGAACACAGCTTTGTCAAACTGCATTATCCACTGGTCTACTGAAGGAGCAAATATGGTGTAGCTTGGCAATGGCTCCTAGATTGCTGCCTAGTCTGCATTGTGGATAATCCAGCTTTACTGAAGGCACTTTCCTCATGTGCCAAGAGTAGTAAGGTTCCCTACACACGTGCAATATTTGTTGTTGGAAATGAACGATTGACGACCGATCGGCCGATAAGCTTTACCAAAAAAAAGTGCATAATGACGCCGACGAACAAGGAAAGTTGCTGGAAAGGAATGACCATCCTGGCCAATATGATTGGGTGACGATCGTTTGCAATCTAATGTGTGTTAAGTGATCGTGGATTGTTCTGCAGTACACTTTCTCTAGTACACGTCACTTCCTGCATCGTTCAAATGTTCATATCTAGCGTGTGTACAATATTGGTGGATTAGATTTGAATGATTGTATCGTTACAGCATGTACAGAATCGTGCTCTATACGAACGTTCAAAATAATTGTGCATAATCGTTGATTGGTTGTCAATCATTCGTTTTGCAACCACAATTATTGCACGTGTGTAAGTCCCAGACTCCCATACATAGAAGTACTGGCTACATCACTTCACTTTCCTATAGAAGTGAGAGGCGATGCTGTATGTAGGTAAATATAGGAAACTAAAGTGAATCTGCTGCTTTGTCCCTTTTGTAGCAAAATGGAAGACCTCTTTAGGCAAAAACTATAGCTGTCAGCTGTCTGACCATTACCTAGTCAGAATTTCATTACTTGGGCTTATAATAAAAAAAATAATAATGTAAAAAATATGAATAAAAAAATATGTAATGGACCCAAACAAATTGATCCAAAGAAACGAAAACACACATGGATTTAATGGAGTCAATACTGGAATAGATTTTGAATGTTTTTACATCTCTATTTATTGTGATGGATAATCATTAAATACTGTGCTATAAAAAATAAATGGTAATGGTAAAATCATGTTATTTAGTGCAGACAATAACAAATTGAATGAATGGCTGAATTTAACACCAGAAAAATGAACTCCAGCTAAACAGCTATAGCCACAGGCAATATATACTATATCTATCTATCTATCTATCTATCTATCTATCTATCTATCTATCTATCATCTATCTATCTATCTATCTGTCCATCTATCTATCTATCTATCTATCTATCTATCTATCTATCTATCTATCTATTATCTATCTATCTATCTATCTATCTATCTATCTATCTGTCTATCTATCTATCTATCTATCTATCTATCTATCTATATCTATCTATCTATCTATCTATCTATCTGTCCATCTATCTATCTATTATCTATCTATCTATCTATCTATCTATCTATCTATCTATCTATATCTATCTATCTGTCCATCTATCTATCTATTATCTATCTATCTATCTATCTATCTATCTATCTATCTATCTATCTATCTATCTATCCCTATTTCCCTATAGTTTATACCCCTATCCACTCCTCGGATTTACACCTAACAGCCCTGCCCAGCTGAACCTGATTTTTCTCTGCTGCAGTAAAGTAATGCTTACTGATCCTGTCCCCCCAGTCTGTGAATGGATGGTGAAAGAAGAGGTAGCATACGATGAGCTCGAATCTTTATCACTCTACTCTCTCCTGTCTTATTTAGCCTTAATATTTATATAATTAACACGTACAACTATGTATTTAGCTGCTTATTCATACTTACATTTTTTTTTAATATTTTTTTTACAAAAGGCAGCTATATAGCACAATTCTTTAAAAAAAGAATGCAACTGTAATTGAAAATAGGACAGCAAAAAAAAAAGAAAAAACATGGGCAGGCACGTGTCTTATTATGACAGATGTCTTAAAACTCGGGGTAATCCATCAATTGTTCTGACGAGGCATTAAATGGTTGGTTTATATTGTATAACCTCTATCTGCTCCCTGTGTCCTTCCCCCTGGACCTTCACTTTCTTTCGATAGGATTACCATGGCTCATCCACCAGCGTGGCCCCGGGTCCCCAACCCCCCACCAGTAATTTCCATAAATTCATCATTTGTGAGATAGTGAGATAGAATTCTGCATGCACAATGCTGAATGATGATTTCCATAATACACTTATCATGTCTTAACCAGCGTGATCAGATTTAGGTCAAGCTTTAGCCTTGCTGCTTGTAGTGTGCACTGAAGATTAATGCAAATGAACACAACAGGCCACATGTCTTAAGCCGATGATGTTAAATATACACCCAGTCTTTTGTGTAAAGCATATTTCTAAATTCCTCCTGAAAATTGAATTCAGGGTGCCCATACATGGACCGATTGCAGATGTGTGTGCAGTGCACGCACGTTGGACTGCAATTTTTTAAGAACTAGTTTCTTAAAGTATAAAACATCATTCACTTATTGTCCCAGGAAGTGCGAGAAATCTGTATCAGGGATACTGACAGCAGTACAAAACTGCCAGGGGTTATAGCAGGTGTGTCAAACTCAAATTAAAAACTTAGGCCAAGTCGTGGGCCAAACTTATTTATTGAAAAAACAATTAAACTCAATAAGAAGAAACAGGAACACATGAGATAAGCACGCAGTATTTTGCAGTAGATTGATCTAAATTATTTCAATCCACTGCATGTTACTGCATGCTCTTCTCATGTGTTCCTCTTTCTTCTTATTGAGATTAATTGTTTTACTTTGCCAGAGAATGCAATGTAAAATCAGATGAATTGCTGCATATATTGGCTTTCATATTGCATTCTCTGGCACTGAATTGTAGTAGCAGCATTGAACTCGCATCTAAAGAACAGCAGCTTAATATAATTAGTAGCTGGCCCGCCCATTTATTTTTATTTTCCAAAAAAAAAAGACGTGCTGCGGCAGATTTGGCCTGCGGGCCAGAGTTTGACACCCCTGGGTTATAGGATTTGCCCACAAGAATGGATGTGCAGCAGTGCCATGCTTTATAACCGCATGCAAACTCTGCCTCTGCCTATGACATTTGTGTAAGCAGTGGGTTGAGCAGATGCTGCAAGTATTGCCTGAGAATGCTGGATCTACCGGCCATACCTGTACCTACCTGGCACTACTCAGTCAAATGCTTCCTTTCTTTGTACAGAGTGGTGTAGCTGCGGATCTGCAGCTGTCAGGCAGTGCAGTTGACCTGTAACGGCCTTCTAACCATTTAAGTAAACAAGCCTTATGTCTTCCCCTTAATCTACCAAAAAAAAACATTTCCCCATCCTGTTGTCAACTGGACGTTTTTTGAGAAAACATTTCTCTAACCTCAGATATCAGTAAAACCCAAGTGGTATTTTTTATCTTTCCCTTTATGCAAAACTAAACAGTTTTGGGCATACTGTGTAAATCTGCAACCTTTATTGTAGAGTTCTTCATAATTGGGTGACAATTATCTTCCAGTTGTTCTCCTGTTTGACTTTATTTGAGAGAATTCATCTGTGGCTCCTATTGTGGACCTCTGATTAATCCTGGCATACATAGGCATGGCAGAAATTACAACCAATGAATGATGTGCTGCCAAAGCTGAAATAAGTGCAACTAGCTGAACAAGGAATATAGTAAAATCAATGGGATGCAAAGAAGGTGAAAAACAGGTTAACCATATTTCAGGAACAATGCAAATTGTTTAATAATTTTTATTTAAACAACTAGTTGCCACCTAGCTAGGATTTAGATATTCTTTATAGTTAAGGAGCCCAGGAACTCCTACTCCTCATACTGGAAAACCTGTAATGGAATGGCTTTGGCTATCTACAGTATGGCCAACGATACAAGATACTGGCATTTGTGGAATTGTCAGAGTTCCCTTTTAGGTGGCATGGACAATAAAAGTAGCTGTATGAAAAATATTGCTAATTAAGCATATGTAGCCAATTTTGGGCCCTCGATTAAAATTTAAAAGGGTCAGATACGTTGGTAATTATTAATTAAAAGTACATCATGTTATGTGTATGAACAATCAGGGATAATCCGAGAGCTTCCATCTGTCCTGAGGTCCTTCACATCCCTACCTTAAAACTTAAAAGTATTCTACACATGCATGATGTTTGGGTCTTCTGTAGGAGATGTTACTGGTCAGGTAGGTGCAAAATTGGTGAACATGGGATCTGCTTTTGCATACTAAGCCTAAAAATACATCTTCCATTTAACCTTTCCATTTCTGCCGGCCTCAAGTCATCAACCAACCACATTAATGTCTAATCTTCCAATGGGGACACTCGGTGACAACAATCTGAGAGGATTTCTAGTACACTGTCTGTTGTGTTTAGAGGGCACAAAAGAAAGAAGCCTTTCCCAATAGAAGCACACAAAAAACTAAACAATTAAAAACAACTTCTTTTTCTATCTGTGGTCATGTTATTAACATTCTAGCTCTGTACATCCTGGGTGAATGTGATAAATCTTTTGATACCTTGCCTATGCTCTAATTCTTATAGCAGTACAATAATTTTTTATTCCCTGATTTCTGAACAAGACAGCTTTTAGAGCATTTTGATAATGTTTTCACTTTCTAAAGTTTAGTAACTAGTTTTTACTTTTACCTTTTTAACACCTTTTCTTTTGTTCCATGTAAATGGGATCTGAAAGACTGACACCTCTGTTTGAAGTAGGATAAAAGTGTTAAGAGTGTCACAAATTAATTTTATCTTTATTGAAAACCATCTTAAGTATTAAAATTCCTTTTCACTTGCTTGTCAGATCGCTATTTGCTGTATGGCTTATAACTGAACTCCACATGGGCACATGTGTTCATTATAGCTCGACCTCTTACACACGTACACACATATACAAATACATGCATCAGCAATGCACGCAAATAAAAACAAACACTGCGACACATATTAGATATATATTGTGGTGAAAGCAATAACTCTAGGGCCATCAATTATAGTTAGCGTTCAACAGATGACCTTTTAAAGTGTCACCTATGGACAATTTGGGGTATTGAATTATTTCACTGTTGCACAGGCATGCAAAATTTTCTTGATGAATTGGGTAGGTGTTTACTTGACAGAGTTTCATCTTTCTTCAATTTTGTAAGTGTTTGAAATGAGCAAATATCATGGAACACTCAGTATATAGGGCCAAGTTTAATAAATTTCTCCAAGACTGGAGAAGATAGATTATCATGGGAGAACTTGGGTGATCCAGGAACATAGAATGGACTCAAAATCATTTTCCAGTAGTTAGCAATTGTTTTCAGTTCTGGAGCAGATCAATTCCCAGTTTGCTGGGTCACCCAGGTTCGTCAATGACAGTCTACCTTTCTCCAGTCTTGGAGAGATTTGCTAAGTCAAGCTCATAGTGATACATAAAGAAAATCCAACTACAACTTTATTATTTTGTTGACCTGCACATGAGATGCATTTCAAATGCACATAAAATCCAGAAAAACATTACCAGCAAAGTTAGTCCCTATGAACTAATTGCAGTAAAGCCTGCTAGACTGCAGGCAAAAATATTGTGTGTAACTAAAAGCAATATCCAGAGTTGGTGGTCATCCATTGTGGATGCCAGGAGGTTGTCAAAGACAATACAACAGTGGTGGTATTTTTAATTGCTTGGTCTTCATTAGAGCCCATAATGGTGAGGATGGCATTGAGATATCAGTAGCTCCGATGTTGGGACCCTCATGGCAGACTGCCAAAAGCACCAGATTAGGCAGTAACTGAAGATAACTGAATGTAGACGGTGACAACAAGGACATAACTGAGAATAAAGCCCACATATATGTAACACAGATGGCTAGGAAATACTGGATACACAAATTGGAGAAGAATCAAAGAGACAAAGTACAAGTAGCAAAGCAATTAGATACAACACAGTGATAAATCACAAACCAATTGAAAACATGAATGGAAAGTAACATGGCATGTAATGTGAAGATACAAAGACAATAGGTATCAACAAGATCCAATGAGAAACAAGATATAAGGTGACAAGACACAAAGTAACAAAATGAAGGCAGAGATAGTACACAGGGACTTGGTCTGACAATGATCCAGTGCCAGGCTAATGGGAAGATACTCCTAATGCTGAATTCCAATGGATGTCTAATTCTGTCAAGCTATTTTTGAGATTTATACACCTCTCTAGGAGGCATAGCTAGGATGAAACATTCTTTTCACTGATCATCACACTAATATACCATGAGCTGTGGATATAGTATATATAGCAGGGGTTCCATGAAGACCTGAAAGTTATTTCAAGGGTTTCGCCATGTTGAAAAGGTCTTCTCTAACCAGAATTTGTTTGAGATAAGGAAGAAAACTATATGGTCCATAACAGGAGCGCTACCAACATCTAACAGTAAGATGTCAAATATCAGGTGATCACAAAGGACAAGTTAATCTCACATTGCCTCTGATTCTTTAGTTCTAACCAGAATTGATCATATAAAAAAGTAAGTACATCTCATGGAAATTTTCCATCATATCTAACCAACAAACATTAGTTCATTCAAACAATGCTTACAAAGAAAGGTATTATACTTGAATAAAACACAAGGAAACCATGCATTTGCAATCATAGATTCAATGTAATTTTAGTAGATGTATTGCTATGGAAATAAGTACCTCCTTGGCCTCGGAAGCTGAATAAGCCACTGCTCTTTACACTGAATTTTGGCAAAAGGGTTTGTGTAGACAAGTTTTGTTTTTGCAAAACTGCATCTCCCATACAGGGTAAAGGAAATGCTAAAACAGCCTTATGGACCCATATCTAGTGCATCCTGGTATGGGGGAATATGTGACCTCCTCCTATGGTTCAGTGCTTGACCCTAACAGCCAATTTCAGGATTGTTCAATCACAGATTTGGTGACACCACCACTTCATCTAAGCACCGACACCAACTGACATTTCATTAATAGGAAAAGCTTCCTAAACACCTTACCCCTTCCCTTACCAGAATCTGCCAATAACTTACCATTAACCACATTTGGAAGTTACAGCTGTTACATTTGTTGGCCAGCTTATTTTGCATATATATGGTACAAGAAAATGTTTACCATGTTTTATTAAACTGACATGTTCTGGGAAATGTTCTGGGGTTGGGTATTCCAGAGGGTTGAATACAGTTGTTATAAAGACCTTATATATTCACATAAAGATTTCCGTAGGAACTGGATGGCTACGTTTTTTTAAGGTTGAAAAGTAAACAGAGAATTCAGTGAACTGGCCAAATAAAGAGATGGTTCCAATATTTTAGAATACTAGACAATGAGGAATATTTTATGTGATCAGTTTACCTTTTTCTCCTTGCATGGTTATGCATGGGGGCAAACACTGAAAATAAAGTACAAATAAAGAACTGCTTTTTAACTGTAACTGTAAGCTTTCTAGACTTGGGAAAAGTTCAGCTTGACATAGACAATCCTATTAGTGTGTGTTAATGCATTTAAAAGCTTGCTTCTAATAGTAGTTTTTCTATATATACAGTATGTAGCAGCTGAATTAGTTCAATATATATATAAGCTCTTCCAGAGCCAGATCCCCAGAGCTGCGTACACACACATGCAATATTTATCATTGGAAATGAATGACTAACTACCGTTCGTCCAATAATCAATAATCAACAAAAAACTGCACAACCACTCCGATGAACGAGGATTGTCACTGGAAACGAACGACTGTCCCGGGGGATCTGATTGGGCTACAATTGTTTGCAATCTATTATGTGTATGGTCGTTCAGTGATCGTGGATGGTTCTGCAGTACACTTTCTCCTTTACACGTCACTTCCTGCATCGTTCAAATGATCCTATCTAGCCTGTGTACAATATTGGTGGAATATATTTGAACAATCATATTGTTACAGCATGTACAGAATTGTGCACAATATGATTGTTCAAAATATTTGTGCATAATTGTTGATCTGTCATTAGTTTTCTAACTACAATTATTGCACGTGTGTACCTAGCTTTATACTCCAGCAGTAAATGAGAAGGTCAAAGCAACTGGGTAAAGCTGTGCACCTACTAGTCCTTGGTGTCTGATAGAACAGACCATGTACAGACAATGTAAATAGGGAGGTTTTCTGTGCAAATCACCTTCCTTATCAATGGTAATAATATTGTTGGTGGTACTGTTAAACTGCCTATGGCCCAATTCTTCACTAAGCTGCATCTTGGCTTTCTTTGCTGTTTCTTTTTTCCTTTCACTATACATACATTGATTAATTTTCCAGCAGAGCAAGTGTGCTGCTTTGACTACCAAAAGTTTGCCTGTGCACTTTGCGTGGCAAAACAAGACTTGAGGGCGATGTAGTTCTGGAGGCATTCCTGTGCCAGTAATGACAGAAACAAGGAAAAATACAGAGAGAAAGGTTTGCAGGGAAGTTTACATAAAGCTTGGATGTATACTTTACTGATAGGTTAATTTTATTAGTCAATTGTAAATGCCTAAATATGAAGATGATCGTTTGTTTTTAATAGTTTCCATCCCATACCTAAAACAAGCATGCAGATAACTGTTATATGGCAATTAGATGAGTACCTGAGCTGCATACTGATTCTGTGTCACTGAAACAGAAGGTTTTAAAGGAGCAGAACACCAACAACCAGGCAAACTGTATATCATTTAACCAGGTCAGCAATGGCAGCTTAGCTAAGTCACCATGTGAGGTCTCCAGCAAAATGGCAGCCTCAGAACATGTCCAGGTCATGGAATGATGGGTGTTGGTTGCTAGGCCTACATTAACTTGTGTATTTATATTTACCTAGAGTTCAGCTTTAGGTGATACCTATAAACTTGTACAAAAATTTCTAGTTTAGCACGCATGTTGGTTATCCTAATTAAATAGTTATAATCTCAAAACATTATATTTTAATATAACAAAAAGTATCACTTCACTTTGCGATTTCCTGCTGCCAGTAGCACCATACAACTTATCACTTACAAGGAAATCTCAAAATAATTTGGAAAAAAAGGATGATGTGATGATTAGTTGATTAATTGAAACAACTTTGGTTTATATCCAATAAATTGAGGTGCCCTTGGATAATTGCAGTAAGCAGCTTTTAATGGCATTTGGGGTAAGGTAATGTGACAACGTGTGGATGTCGTCCTCTTTGACTTTTGGCTTCTATAAAGCAACAAAAACAAGAATCTACAAATTAGATGAAATTTGCACTCATTAGCATCAATTCATGCAAAATTGTTAGGGAGCATACAGGGAAGTTTCTCCTTATACATAATGTAGGGGAATGATTGGGGCGTTCTTATAAATGTGTGGGTGTTTAGTTGTGTTAAACTGTTTCTGCATTTGGATTTCAGCTTACACATTTACTCTCCTTAAATCCCTGTTAAAAATATTATTTAGTTGTTATACTGGCTTCTTGGCAGCCTGGGCAACTCCGCTTAGACCTGTTTCCCATTGACACTTTAAAATACCTTCTTTTGTAGAAATGAGACACAGACACCATTGGGGCAATGTAGCTATAACAGTTTCAAGATGATACACTAAACTACTTAAAGTACTCTGATCAATACAGTCCTTAGCACATAGGTTTGGATCTGGTGGGAGGTTTAATTGTCCAGGGTAATGTTTTCTAAAACGTTCCCCGTTGGCATAGTGGAGTGCAACAGTTCAAAAACTGGATGGACAAACATACCTGTTTTGTATATTATGGGAGATGTTTTGCACTGGGGGAAAACCAAGCTGCATTGCATCCCAACAAAACAACTGGCTTGGCTGGCTCACCCTTCACCTTAAATCTGAATTCTGAAATACTGTATATGGGAATTGTCTAAGGCTACATACACACATCAGATGATTCTTGTCTGATAATCGCCTCAGGGCTGATATTGGATGTGAATCTGGCGTATGTACAGCGCTCATTGTCTGTCGTCTGTCCTGCTGGGTCCACGGACGACAAATGAAGAATGAACGTATGAACGTAAAGGAGAGAGAGCGCAGCGGGGTGCCGCTCCGTCAATCTCCCCCTTCCCTCTCCCTAAAGCAGAATGGTGCTGTATGTTCAGCACTCATTCATGCATCATGCTGTCTGTTGTCTATCATGAAAGATCCTTTCCAAAGACAATTATTGCAGGTGTGTACACAGCCTTCCCTACTAATAGATTTGAATTGTCATGGCGTTCCTGAGAATTGGACAGCTATGCTATACAGAACAGCCAATCTGATCCCCTATTCTCTACTGCCATTCAACAACACAAGCAGGTGGCCTGGACAGTAAGATCTAGCATCCCAGTCATCTTGAGCTGGCTACCATGTGGCAGTGCAGAACAAGCTATGTGTTTGCTTTTTGTTTACTATGGCATTACCATGCATTGAGATGTGATGCACCAGAGGTCTGATCAAAATGAATTGAACAGAAGTGCACCAAATGGATTACACAAATTTGTATCATGGGCTGCGGTAACGTGTTGGTGCTAAGAACCCAACATCATGCTATCACCTACCATAGTGCATCCCAATTTGAACAGAACTTCAATGCACCTGCAGTACACTGCATTGCAACACAGCATGTCAAAAATAGTGTATTTTGGAACCACTGTGGTTTCAGAAACATAATGCATAGTAACATAGTAAAATTAGTAAAAAGTAACATAAACATACATTCACACACATGCAGTGAAGCAGCACATATATGTAGAAAGGCCCTAAGAGTTACTGATACTTTTGGATTCTTCATTTAAAAAAAATGTGTATGCTTTACTGAACTCTGCTCATAACTATTTATTGTTGTAAATAATACAATATAAGGAGATGAGAGACCCATTAATACCTATGAAGCACACAGGATCAATTAGCTGGGTGCACTTAACCTTTTCTAGGATGGGCAGTTTTGCTGATATTGGTTGATGTTTGCAGACATGATTGTTAGACCTAAATGTTTATTTGTGGTGTATTTATGTTGCATGCTACAGTCTGCCAGTGCCTGCAGGCGTTCATTTGCAATGCGTCAGTAGCCTGAGGCATCTCAGTGATAAATAATTTTTTATTCTACCTAGGGAGAGTTTGAAGCTAGAAGAATATCGACAGCCAAGAAAGACAACTTGTTAGTTTAAAAAGCATTTAATTAGGGGAATATTTACACGCATTCAGACCCTAACACAGAATGAACAAAACCATAATTGCGGTGACCCCCACTAATGATGTCATCATGTTGTAATTGTGATGTTAAAGTCATAAAATGCCTTAAATGGCCAGATGTCTTTGACACACCATGTAAACCTTGGCTGGGTGCTGGTTGGTTCTGGGACAAAGAAACCCATGTAAACAACATATGTCAGAACTTACAAGACATAAATAAATGGCCCTAGCAGTAATGGAGTTACTAGGTGAATCATGGAACTTACATTTCTGAATGGGAATACTAAAAGGTTTGCCATAAAAAGCACTTTAAAAGCAAGTACTTGGACAGTATGGCAAGACTTCAGGGGCAAAAGATGCAAATAACTATCCAGAGGTCTTTTTGAATATCCTTCTGCTGACCCAACCACTATTACCTATCTCCTCTCCAGTTTCCTTGGGAACATATAAGGGAGCCCTTGCCATTTTAAAGGGACACATTTAACCCCTAACAAACAAGTGCTACTACTGAGCTAATGCCGCACCGATTACCTACTAGTACACAGTCGTCATAATGGTCTCTTGTTATCCCCTGATGAAGCTTACCGACGACACGCGACGGGATGAGACAATTACTATCCTGACTCTTCCAACACATCATATAGGCGTCTTATGTCTAGTATAACAGGTATTTTTCCCTCACAAGTTCAATTGGGGAAGCCTGAATTACTGTGTATATATATATTTTTGGAATTGCAGTTTTTGTATACTCACTCACTCATTGCATATGTATTAATATACCAATTATAAATTTGAATTTTGCCAGCTTAAACCCAGCATTTCTTGTTCCTTGTTATATATTTACATATTACCTCTGGGGCAGGCAAACCTTTATTTTATTAAGTGGGGTAACACCTTAATTGTATATCTTTGATGCAAATAACTTCACTGTGTGATAACAACAGATTCTCTATTAGGCGAACTAACAATAAAGATCTGCAACCATCAGACAGTGAACACTCAAGACATTTACAATTATGAAAACTGATCTGTGATGCTAGAATTAGACTTTTCACCATCTAATGCTTCTCCAAGATCCATGCTAGTAAGAACAGCTACTACCCCAATGATGGGGATAATTCCACTGTTGGACTAAGACTCCAACAGTCATTCAACAGAGATGCCGGTTCCTTTCCTTAACACAGAGCTGGTCATTCTAAGCACCCACAAATTTATATACAGAACATATTCATCAAAATTAGGAAGGAAATACAATGTAGAAAAAAACCTTCAGATAAGGGCTTGTTCAAACTGATCACTTAGCAGGCACCCCTACTGTTTGGCACCTTTAGGCATTTACGGATGGTTTTGAAAGCCATAGAAGTGGTATTTTAGTATTGCAGTTGCACTGGAATTGGAGTGGTATTTGGAAGCAGAAACACGCCAATTTTTGTACTTCTTCCTACAAATGCTGCAAAAATGTCTTTCAAAGTGGAACTAAACTTAAAAGAAAAAAAAATCATACTCACCCTAAATTCCGCAGAACGTCGATCCCGCCGGAGAAGTCCTCGATTGAGTCCCGCGCCGTCTTGTAATCCTCCTTCGTCCTGGGGCTAAGGAAGCGCCAGGTGCCACCATCTTCATCCTTCTTGCTTCTTCTGGCGCTTGCCAGTGCAAGATCAGGTGACATAGCTATATAAATCCTGTTTATTAATATTAATATTATTAATAATAATAATAATAATATTAGCTTACTGTAAGGGGGGGGGGGGAAAGAGTGCTGAGCTCACTGGGCATATACATGTAGAAAAAAGGAGCCCCCTGAGATGCATGACATGGGAACCCCAGGAGGCTCTGCACTTTCATTCAGGCTTTATTGCTGCAAAAAAAAAGATGGATTTTGTCTTCCCTTTTATGTGAACTAAAAATTTTGATGATCGCTCTGCTTTAAAACCATTTACAAAATGTTTGGAAAGTTTTTGCATTCATGTGTAATAAAACAATTGAGGGCCACACTGATCATGAGATGCAACACAAAGCACTATTTATATATGAAGGAAACTGACATTCCCCGTCCATGTGTTTCAATGGCAGTATTTGATTCCCACCATGGAAAGTTTGAGGGAATGTCTGATTCTCTATTTTATAAATACAGCCCAAAGTACCAAGTACGAAGACAAAAACCTAAACCACAATAGCATATTAGGTATTTGGCTGCTTTTATTCATTTGATGATATTTGTTAGTTGATCAAGGATATGCTAGGGAAAAAACCTTTTAAAGTGCTCTTGTTAATTTGTAGTTGTTTATCATCAGGAAAATGAATTCTCAAATGCTGTGCAGCCATCCATGTGAACAAAATGTTGCATAGCATATATATATATATATATATATATATATATATATATATATATATATATATATATATATATATTTCTAGTTTATATTGCCTGTAAACTTGCTTTCTAGCTCTCTTTGGCTTTTCTTACTTTACATTTTTATATGTAAGATTATACTTTTCCACTAGTTTCAGTGTATTTTGTGTAAAAGGAAAAATAGAATAAATACAGCAAGTATACTAGCCCCAATACATTGCTCCTCTGTTCATTGCACTCCATTCTCTGTGTCAACCACAAAGGGACCAAGCTGGCACTGTATCAGACAGAGATTGTATAAAAATGAAAGAAAGTGTTCTTTTTTCCAGCTGGCACTTAAAATGAGCAATGAGTCATCTACTGCACAGCAAGGCCCAATAGGTCCCGGGGGAATTTTTATCCAGTTGTATCTAGGGGCAAGTGGTTGTTCCTTATCACAAAAAAAGTCAACTTTTTCATGCTGTGAACTAGTCATATTCCTTTAATGTCTCACTCCAGATAAGTTCTGTTCAGATAACTGCTTTTATTTATCTTTCAAAGCACCGACTTGTAGTTTTTCCTGAAAAATAACAGCTCTTGATCTTAATGTGTTAACATGGTTCACCGGACAGTTGCTAGCAGAGAACGTTTATAATCTTATTTTAAAGAAAGCAGAGAAATACATTTTTCTATTTTTTTTCTTTCAGTTTTATTGTACCAGGAAAAAAACTCCTCTAAGGACAATCTAACTCAAAGGCCCAGACTGGTAAACCGGCAACTGTGGAAGATGCAGAAAGATTTTTTAATGTAGACAATGCTCAGTCTGCACCACATAGGACAACTAGTTTGCAAGAGGTGTAAAAAGGGTAATCTACATCAAATTAGAAACAACCATCTCTGAATAGGGTGGAGGCCTTTGACATCATCTGTCTTTCAGCTATAATGCTGTTTTAAAATCTCTTTGACAATAATTCATACGTTCAGCTATGTATTTTGAAGTTTTAATACCTCTGCAGACTTCCTGACACCAAGAATGGGAGTATGCTAAGAGAAAAGGGTTCAACAAATGTAACACTTCCCCATCTTGGACAATCAACATCTGCAATATCACATTCAATAGTGATTGGTGTTTATGTTGTGTGCATATAAATGATGGGGTATTTCCTACACTGGTACAACTGATGAAACAGCTTAGATAGGATAGCTGGGGTGTGAAATGTCAACATTATAAACTAGTCCAGTTAAATGTGGTTAACTACTACTAAATATAGTACAGTAGTAGTTACCAAAGATCAACTTTACCTGTGCAATCAGAATTGTTTGTATACAGCATGTCATGCAACTATTTTAAAGCGGATGTGTAGCTTAGTTTTGGTTGCCACGATACCCGGAAATTCTGGCTTACCCTGCCCGTGCTGGAAATGAATAAACTCCAACATGCCTGTATGAGAGTTACATTGACCCACCTTGTTAGGCTAAACCAGGAAAAAGAAGGAAAAAGATGGTGGTGCCCTGCAACAGAACAAGAACCGATTGTATAGAGGCTTTAGTTCTGCCTTAAGGATACAGTAAAAGCAGACAGCCCATGATAAAAACTTTTTAAGAGTTTTAAGTCCTTTTATAATTAAAGTGTTCTTAATGCCTTTGAGGGCAACCAAACCTGGTGTACCAGAAGCTGTAATTCAATCACAGACCCAAAAAGGCAAATAAAAAAATGGTTTGGTAAACAGCTAAATACACTAATAAATACATATTAAGAAGCCATCTTACCTAGCAAATTATTTGTTAAACTATCTTTCTGCTACTAATATTTAAACAGATCCGGCAGACATCAGAGTCGGAATGGTTAGCAAACTTTTCTCAGCTATGGTTAAGTAATACAGCCTGGTCCCATTCCTTCCCCAACCTACAATGAAGCAATAAAGGAGAAGTACTACTTTGATGAACTTATCCCTATCTATCCAATGTGCATGATGAACAACTGTTTGGCTACCAGTGCTTCTCCTCCCTTTCCCAGTGTGCTGGATGCTGATGCCAAATGCCTTTTTTAATAACTAGCAAATATTGGCCTACCCACGATTCCTGGTTTTGTTATTTCTACCATATATAACAATTAGTATCAATTTTCTGTTTTGTTCACCTAATATTACTATTGTGTACAGCATTCTTTAATATGTATACATGCACCTTTTTAAAGCTTTCTGTTGGGAAAAAAGAGCAGTAAGTTTCAGTGCTTGAGGTCTCCAAAAATTTGTCCTCTATGTTGGTTCAACTTTAGTGGCAACCACAACTTTGTAGAAGCTTTACTAAGAGCCTCCAGCCTTAGGTTACCATTTCCCAACATGGACCAACTGCTCGCTCATTTGCCTTGAAGTGCTACTAAACACAGCTCAGTATGGCTCCTGACAGTGATACAGGCAGAGTGGAATTGTTGGCAATCAAAAGGTTACCTCTAAGTCTAAGCATTAAAGAGAAAATTAAAAAGGACCATAAGCTTGTTAACAAATGTAAATTAAATTACAGGAGTCTCTTTAAACACATCATTACAAGGGTGATAAATCTAGCTAATTCATGATGGGAATAAACTAGATGACAAACTAGTCCATTTGTAAATGCATTAGAAAAATTATTCATACCAAGTAATAAGATATCCATTGGGAATCCTCCTTACTGTTTTTAATTTTTGGAGTGATGAAAGCTGAGGGTGTCCCCACTAAAAGTCTTACATAGATTCCTATTAGCGTTGTCTCTTGGCTGTGCAACAATGGTATTTATAGTAAACTAAAATAGAAGAGATTTTTTTTTATTAAAAAGGAATACAACAGATAGAGGTTCCATGATCCATATTTGGTGGGCATGATCTGCTGTTTTTGGGAAACGATTATAAAAATCTTTAATGATTGCACTGGCTCCAATGTGCCAAATAACCCTAAGGTTACTTTTCTATTCATGATTCCGGGCTCGACCAAAACCATTAAGCGAAGTGTACTTTGCCACTTTCTTACAGTTGCCAGAATGCTTATCCCGAGGTACTGGAAACAAGCCGTAACTCCAGCCCTTAATGACTGGTTAACGGAAGTAGAACAAATCCGACATATGGAACAGTTAGTGGCACAGGATGATGATAGGATAGAAAAATTTTAATTCACTTGGTTGGCGTGGGATTGGTATAAGGAATCATTTCTGTAGGTACCTCACGTAATGGTTGATATCAGCATATTATAGCAATCCGGCGGTTAAAACAATATTTATGGCATCTTTCGATTTCATATACTTTTAACTCTTCCCCCTGGCACCCCCACCTCCCTCCCCCCCTTTTCTACTCACCTTCTACCCCCACTTACCTGGGCTTGAGTGTTATCTGTTTTGTTTTTTTTATATCGCCTTGTTATTTGATCACTGAGTAATATGTAACAGGGTAAGGAATTTTGAGTGTATTTTATATATGCATATGTATGCCGACATATCAGTCTTCTTGTGCATTGGGATGTGGCAATAGAGGCCCCCTAGTCTGTACAAGTTGAATTTTTGGATTGTATTTGTTTATATATGCTACGATTTCAATGTTGGCCTTTGTATACCTGATTATGTTTTTTTGTTTTTTATTGTATTTGGTTTGTTCTTTTTCTTTACCCACTGTTTGGTGTGTTCTATGTCTCTGTTAAAATTAAAATTAATAAAAGATACATTTTTACAAAAAGGGGTACAAATATGTAAGTGTATCTTTTCTGAGCAGCTTTAAAAGTGCAGAGACTAATTGGTGAGCTAGGGACAGAGTTGGCAGTAAAACAAAGGCATCTGTTGTTGATGGCTTCAGCAGTGGTTGTGAAGGCCAACTCCAATGGTGGTTTCTACTACACCTGAATTTTAAGGCCCCATTTCTCTATATTTTTTTATGGCTGTCACATTAATGAGTGGGTTGACCTGGGAGATCACGTTCCAGGTCTCATGTGAGGTGTTTTGCCTCAGAACAGACTAAATATAACATAAAAGCAGAATGATTGACAGACATATAGAAAACGTTCATTGCAGATTCTTAAGCTTCAGACTCACATTCTGGAAGCCCTGGAGACAAACCAGAGTCCAGCCATGGACACAAAGGCACAACAACAAAATCCACAGGTCAAGGATAGTTCATTCAGAAAAATGCCTTCAGGAGCAATGAACACAGGACTCAGGTGGAAAGCAGGAGCTGGAAAAGGTCAAATACACTCGGAAATAGAAGGTCCAGTGGAGGCCAAAGTGAAGGTCACATGCAATATCCAAGGTCCACTAACTAAGGTCAGAGGTACAAGCAATCAACCATTTGACCCATCAGCCATAACTGCATGTATTAATAGTTTACAACAAGAGGAACTTTAGACAAAAAAGAATATTCATATTGAATATGCACTGCCAATAATAATGTTTTGGTCTTTAAAAGAAAAGAAGTTAGTGTCTGACAAAACATTGTTGATTAGTTCAAGATACCAAAAAGCAAACACATACAGTGCAACCATCGAACGCTGAACACCCCATACATCCATGTGGATGAAAAGAGATGTTAGAATCAGATTTGTAACACTAATGCTTCTCCAGAATCCATACTAATAAATATGGCTGCTACCTTTTTGAGATGAAGAGAATAACCCCTATGTTGCAGAAGCTCCTGGGCTAAACGCAAGGGTATAGAATGTCATTGCTGTGCCAAATAAAATATTTATGAACAGTTTCGGGACCTAACATAAAAGCCAGACATTAACAAACAAGATAAAAAAATTGATGAGCAGGTAGGTCTTTTCATGCAGAAAATGCAGAAGAGACACACTATATTTCTCTTGTAAGAAATAGGACTTGCCTACTGCAATCTTTTTTTTTGTGCATATACAGCATTGTGTGCAATATTGGATATGCATATGTGCAAAAGTTCATTCACAACACCACAACCTGTCAATCAATGAGGCCGAAGCTCCAAAGAAGCTTGCGGATGTCTCATTGCTGGAGGATAGTTAACTTTGTAGGTAATATAAATTGCACAATAGTAGTCAGAACAATTGCAAAGATATAGCCAATTTCAGGATAAGCCACCCAGAGACTATTAAATATCCCAGAGTACTGTGTTAAATAAATCTTTATAGGTCTAAGCAGGCCCATCCAATTGGGCTCACAGATTACATCAGCATAACCTAATCATTATGTACATTACTGAGCAAGAAGTGTATTGTTCCTGTGTGCATATGTAATTAAAGACCATAAATGGAAATACATATATTTAAAATATTACTGTAACAGCATTTCTACCATTAGGCTGGAGACACATATATCCTTATAGATTTAAATAGATTATAGATTCCCCTTAGCAACACCCTGACCAGACATATATATCCGACAAGCAATGATCTGACAAGTGTGGAACAATATCATTCTGTGCTATTCCAATTATTACTATCACCATGGTGAACTTGGACATTCTGGAATGCACAGACCGTGTATGAAATTGCTGGCAGTTTGTTTTGTATGCAGAAGACTTCTCTTGCTCCAACGATCCTTCTGTCTGTTCCTTCCCCTGTGTCATTTATGATATAGAGCCTATGAATCTTTGTTCACCAATCTTCTGAATTCTATTAGAAACACCCTTTTATAATATGAACCTTTCCATATGAACAAATTCCTCGGGGAACCCAAAGCAGCCTGATAGAGTATTGATTTGTGTGTGAATGAAAAATAGATGACTCCTGTTTTGCTTTGATGTGGAATCTGAACGTAATGTGCACATTTTTTCCTTCTTGTTGTACACAGATAACAACGGGGCGAAATAAAAACAAACCCATATAATAGATACTACATTCAATAAAACCTCATGTTTATGAATAATTAAATATGAAGCAGTTGTTACCTTAAAGATATTTTGGGGATGACGCACTAAGAAAAGGCAGATCACTTTTATCAGGTTAGGGAGCGTCTTCCTCTATAGACAACGCTGGAGGATATTAGAAACCAGAATTCTGGAAAGGTATTTTCAAAAACATTATAGTGTTTGTAAAAACTTTCTGAAAAAATTGGGGATGAAATCTAGCCACAAGGCAAGATAGTCAAATGAAAGCAGTCTTCTTTCTTTTTAATAATACAAACAAATTAATTCCAGAACTGGCAAGGAAGAGCTGGATCATCCACATGACAAGCCTAGAAAGGAGCCTATACCCAGTGGAGGGCCAGGGTGCCCAGCTACAACCTTCATGCTTCTGAATAAACCAAAGAAAACATGCAATTGGTTACCTCCCTGTGACTTCCCAAAGAAGTTGGACTCACAGGTAATTGGTGCCTGGGACTATACCAGAATATAAAATGCAAATAAAGGAGGCTTCCTCTGTGTCTATGGCAGTCCTTATCAATGTGAGTTGAAAGGATGCAAGACAAAGCTTCTACCTTGATTAGGGATCCATTCTACCTTATTTTTTCTCTGGGACAAAGTGATAGAATGTTCCAGATATTCTAAAATGTAATTTATGAGTTCATTCTTAAAGGAACAGTATGGCCTACCAGGGACATACATAAGTGAAAACTTTAATGGCAGTGCTAAGTAGTAGTTATGACATAAATTCTTTCTGCTACTTCTAGTTTCAAACACTACTGATCAGGCAACAAAGAAGATCAGGCTTTCTGCCACAAAGTGTTGTTGCTAAAAGTTGCACTACATGACTAGTTGGTCATCTTTGGCCTAGCCTTGGGGGTGACCAGCATGGGGTTTGGTACCATGTAGGTTAAAAGTTCCTGGTCACAAGCACAGATCCTACGAATAACAATGCAGCAATGAACAAAGAGTATGTGATATGACCTATATAATAAGTCAGGAAAAGGGCATTATTAGGATCCAGTGCCACATTTAACTTTAAGTGTTTAAAAGACCATCATCTGGAAAAATCCTGTATTCTGAAAATTGTATGTGGCAAATACATGACATGATGGTATTCAGTACATAATTCCCTTTCAATTATAAATGCAGGTGACAGGGAATAAGCTAAAACACTGCAGATGTAGCTTAAAGCTGATCTCCAAGCAGATATAAAAGATACAACAAAGTTTTGTATAATAACAAATAATTATTATATACTGTATTATAAATGTTATATTAATAAAATGTCAGAATTTGACTTGGCATCATCTTGTACTTAGGTCACCTGTTTTTAGTGTGTTCTCCTATTCTTCCTCATCAATATTCAGAGGGGTGCAGCATTGTGCATATCAGTAGTTGCTTGTCTGTGGCAGTCTTCAACCTGTCAATAAGTTTGTAAGAGTGAATTTATTACCCTAGGATTATTTTTGAGCCAAGTTATTTTTCCTGATTTTTCAAGAATGTCAGTTTATATTTGGATCATCTTAGTCATGGATAGTCTTAAAGTTATTCCAAACCCTGACAGTGTAATTTTTCTAGATACTATCCCACATGTAATTTTGGAAAACAATATAAAATAAAGAGATGTAATAAAAAAAACAACTTTTTTTGTACCAAAAGCTCTTACTTCTGAAGGCATCATGCATTTATCATTTTCAAGGTGTGGCCAGGTGCTACCTAACAAGCTATTGGCTTGTAAATTCATCAGTGACAATCAATTGACATAAAGGTAAAATAGAAGAATTTGTTTAGTATTATGTCCTATTAACTCCACTGGACTTTTTGGGAATGGTATTAGCCTCTGCTATTTTCCTTATTGGTGCACAGGTACAATCCAATCAAAATTAAGCATTTAGTATCTCAGTTTCTCCAAGAGGACTAACTGTAGTTGAGAATTTGTATAAATAGTATATTGAATGGTGTTTTAATTACATTTAAGGCCCATGCCATGTAAAACAGCAATTAAAGGATATTACAATGGAAACAATTGAGACTGTTATTCTAATTCTATGGAATACAAAACATATGACTCTAATGCTAAAAAACAACTTCTACTATATATCTGTACTGCTGAATGGATCAAAATAAAAATATATCTGTGTGGCCAGCATGTGAGAGGACATATGGGGTGTATAAATTTAATTCTCACAATTACATTTATATACATATATATATATATATATATATATATATATATATATTATATATAGTTTTAGTTACTGGTCTGATAATGTACATCTATTCCTGTACTTCTTGTGTCTATACTGATTCCATCTAGACTAAAATCCTAAAGATTTCAATCCTAACATTCCTTTGATTGGTGAATGGCATAATATTATTGGTACACAGAAGTAAATATGCACAGTTTGTACAGCACTGTGGAGGATGTTGCTGTTATAGACATCAATAACAATCTTCCCAAATGACCGCACATTGCAAATATAAGTCAACTTAGAATTTTCCGCACTGCAGCTCCACTGAATTGAACTGCCCCCCTTCTAAAATGCATGCTGCAAAAACAGTCATTATTCTTCTGTGTAATCAGCGACCCTGCACTGGTCAAATGGCCATAGATATCCTAGAGGACACCTAATCATCTCCTAAATGGGCCGTTTCTCCCTTAAACCGGCCACTTCAAGTTCACTTGACGTTCAATCTTGCAATATCCTGCTATGGTTGTAGACCACCTTGGCCCCTTCTCTGACAGATCAATAGAACATGTGAACCTTTCCCAACACATTTGTCAAGGTGGTCAGAGTGATAATCATCTCTAAAACGCATCACATCTATACTTGTGGAGGACAGGGTTGTGTAAATGGTTGTATTATGAAAATTGCAAGCAGTCATCTGCTGGATGAAGGTAAGATTCTTGGAAATATGTCTGCTATAAAGATGTTATTACAGCATGTGAATGCTTCAGAGAAAGGTAAACAATAAATGGTTTGTGGCTGGTTTTGCTTTTATTGTTTTTCTTTGAGATTTATAGTTTATAAAATTATCTTTTTAATTTTTTTTATTACTTGTTTACTATCTTTATATTCAGAATAAATGATTAGTAGAAAGGCCTACATAGCATGTGTTTGCAGACCATGTATGATGATCCTCCACTGTTTTCTAAGGGTACACCAACAATTGTGATTTAAAGAAATCATTTTTCCCCCAATGCCTATAGTTAACTTGAATGCAGTAAAAATGGCCTATAAGTATCTACAGAGTCTTAGCCTTTTCCTTGCTCTGGCCCACCCAGAACAGTTGATATCCAAGTTAATGTCAACCATCTGAATAAGGTAAGTATGCATCAGGGATGGGGAAGGGGGCCTTCTTTAGGACATGGGGGTTGGGAAAAAGGATAATCCTACTGAAACTACACTTATGGCAGGGAAAACATTGTAAATATATTATATAAGTGGTAGAATTCATGTTTATATTTACATACTGTGTGTATGATTGCAGGTGACATATGGCCGCCATCTTTTTTCTGCCTGTGTAGTATATGAGCTGATATCTTTGGATTTTCAAGGATGGCCCATCCAGCTTTTGTTAAAAGTATGCACATGTAGATCTACTTTGGCTGACTTAATGACCTAATATCAAAAATGAAAATGAGCAGATGAGGTGCAAAAATGATTTTTTTTTTCTATTGCCAAGTATTTGGAAGCCTGACCCAGGCAATCAATTAACTTCCAAGTCATTGGGTAGACTAAAAGAATCTGGTGTTTTAGCATTAAAGAAAACACACTTTGCGGTATTTTAGATTTTGAAACACTCCCTAAAGTTTCTAAATGCTTTTAAGCTTTATAACATCTGGAAAACCCTACAAATCCCCATAAATACATTTGTGGGTGTTTAGGGGATATTTTGGCTTTTAAAATACCTGCTTTAAAATCTCTTATTCGCTTGTATATCATGTATATATATATATATATATATATATATATATATTGTATATAACATCTAAAACACATTGAAAACCAGTATGGATATTATTCAATGTTTAAAAATAACATAGGTGTAGATTTAGGGAACTTTCAGACCCGCATTGCGAAACTGCAAGATTGAGAGCACCTGGCTGAACATCAAACTGGTGCTGTGGCTGCGGTGAAAAAAGGTAACCCAACCACTACCATTCACTTGAATGGGAGAGGTTGGGACTGCATTTGATTTTGCGGTGGACTTCTGTGGCTCTCCCCATGTCTGAATTAGCTTTAGCCTAACTGTCCTTCTAAAGAGCTCACAATCTAATGAACCTATCATAGTCTAGGGCTAATTTTAGAGAGCAAATTTACCTACCAGAATGTTTTTGAAATATGGGAGAACTGCTTGGAGAAATACCCACACAAACAAGGGATGTACAAACTCCATGAACATATTGTCCTGGCTGAGATTCAAATCTAGGAACCTATTTCTATGGGGTGAGAATGCTAACCACTGTGCCACCATGCCACTTGTTTGCTCAAGCAATCAGATAAGGAGTATGTAAACCCAAACTATGAACTTATTCTGACATTACCATAAGGACTCTGCCTGGTGGGAATCCTCATGGTCCATATGTTTCAATGGCAAAAATTGATTTGTACCAGAAAATCTTTGAGGGAATGTCAGATTCCCTGATTTATAAACTGAAATATACAGTTGAAAGTGTTTTGTTATATTTGTTTGAGCCTGTGTTTTATGGAGTGCTGAAGCAAGCAAAGTGTAAAGCAGAGTTAGTAAGTTCATTTTTTTTTAAAAGCTGCAGAAAACTATGTAAGATTATACCACTGTTTTATAAATGGGCTCATGTGTGCAAATGTACAGAAGTAAGATCTCTGTATGGTCCATACACAAATGAAGAGTCCAAGTATAAATTCCCATAAATACACTCCCTTGTTTACTCCTAGTACCTAATATAGGTCTAATAGGGCATGTTATACCTTCCTTTGCAATCATGGTACATGTCACTTTCATGTTTCCCTGGAGCTGAATTTCAGGGAAACTTAAATGCTTGTTTTTGTTGATAGACACCTTACAAAAACTATTTTACTTACCTTAATGAATGGAAAATCTTCCAATTGTTTACATATAAATTCCCCTCTTTTTGGGCCGGATTTATTAAAGCTCTACAAGGCTGGGGAGGATACACTTTCATCAGTGAAGCTGGGTGGTCCAGCAAACCTGGAATGGATTTCCTAAAAGTCATTTGCTATCTGTTAGTAAATGTTTTCAATCCTGGATCAGATCCATTCCACATTTGCTGGATCACCCAGCTTCATTGATGAAAGTGTATCCTCTCCAGCCTTTCCAGGATTTTAATTTAACAGGCCCTTTGGATGACATTTCCTGTTGCACCCTCAGGACACAAAAAAACAAAAAAAAAAACAAAACATGGTTTTTAAGGTAAACTTACAAATATAAAATTATTTGGATATTTTGTGGGCAAATAGGGACTATGGCATATGCATTGGACACAAGTGTATGCGTCTGTATCAGTAGGGGAAACACAATTGCCAGATTCATGTAGTCTGACTTGCTCATGTGAACCCAAATTGCAAGCCTTCCAACGATGTTCATACCAATTTTCCCTATTCTTTTGATCTCCCTTTTAGCACATCAGATCCAATGGCTTCCCTTTGCTCTCTATAGCTTTCCTATGGAAAGCAAAGGGGTTTTTCCTTTCTTTTGTATAGTTTTTCCTTTAAAAAAAAATACAAAGGAGAATATAAAAGCATTCTGACCAGACTGACCCCAGCTACTAAGGCACATAATAACCCGGGTTATGAAGGTGTTAAACATACAGGTGACAATCTACTGGCACAAGGAGGTCCAGCACTAATTTCTGAAAGCTTTCAGCCCAACGCTAAGGGTCTAATATCCGCTGTTCCCCATTCGTAAGAAAGATATTACGAGGTGCCTCAGGGGTCACAGATTTGATGAAACATCAAGCCTTTTTTAGGAGGAAAAATGAACACTTTATCTTTAAGATGACATTCAACTAGATAATATATGTCTTTCTATCACACAGTTTACAGTCACTGTCCCATGATGTAATAAATAATGTTAAAAAAGGCAAAAGGTTAATAGAGGGTTGGCTTTTTTTTAATTGAAGGAATGACTGAAATATTGGGAGGTGGGATGAACATTAATAAAACGGCAGGCTGTAGCTGGCCATATAAACTCACTACTCATGAGAGATTATGAATATAAAACCAAGACCCTGTTGTAGGAAAGCCATGGTACATGAAAAGTTAGAAGAAGAAAGAAAAGACAGGCTTTTGTGGGGCCAAATGGATATTTGATAAAAAATTAGGCTTTATTCGTATTAAACATCCTAAAAGCTAGACAGAGACCGCCTATGCTAGCGCTAGATTAACATAGGAGTACTGTACTAGCATCAAACGGTTAGTTTATATACAATTTCAGCAATGTTTATGCGTACAAGGTTGGATATCCCTGCCTGATGCGTTTCGCCCCGTGGGGCTTCCTCGGGGGGTTGGGAGATCGTAATTGGATTGCTGAAACCTTGAACTTGGGAAGAGGCCGAATAGTGCCTATCATACAGCCTTGAAGCTTAGGGCTGGTTGTTGTTCACTACCCATTCACTTCTTTGTAATAATCATGCAAATACCAGGGCCGAGAATGTGTACCTAAGGTAGCCATTATTTCCAATGGGCAGACACTTGCTAAAAATTACCTTTAGGAAATGTTGCAGTTGCTAATGTCATCAGCAGCAAGAGGATCAAGGGGAGGCGATACAAGGCTGTGTGATCCTAGAGTTTTAACCCAATACACAAATAACTCTTAAGGCCCTATCAGTTGGGTGAAGCAATGCACATTACATGTGCTTCTGTAAGCCATTAATTCTTGAATAGCCTCCCCATGCACCTTGACAATGGCACACATGGCAAGCAGCATTTTGGTGTTTTAAGCAGCCCATCCAAATGAGTCGCCTTATCCCAACCCTAGGGGTGTCAATGCACCTTTTATGTTTAACCTTTCCCCAGGTGCTATTATGTGTGGGCAGATATTTCCAATATGATACAATGATTGGATCTGAAGTCCATTCGGAAGCTGCTTTTTTATATTTGATAGGTTGTGTGTAGAATTGATGTGTTGGTAACTGTTAATAGAAAGTGCAAGCTGTTTAATTTTTGTGGTTCCAATCACTTCTATTTGGGGAAACTAAACAGAATGGTAAAATCTGGTATATTCCTGACAGTGTTTTGGGACTTCTGATCACTTGATCACAGAAATTATTGATCGGTTGATTTAACTTAAACTTGGCAGCAAATCTGCGCATGTGTGCTGAGCCAAACACCTAATTTTAACCTAATATAAAAAAGAAAATTACTTTATATTACTATTAAGAATAATAAAGAATATATACTTAAAAAAAAACCTTATTTAAAGTGTATCTCTATACAATTCTGGAATACAGTAGGGAAGGGTTAAACAATTTGTTAAGGAAGTGGGAGCAATGGCTTTTGTTTTACAGGGGCAGACAGGCTGGTGGGCATGTTAAGGACTGAAATGATGCCCTCACCATTAGGTGGTGTCCTAGTCAGCTTAACTAAAATACTCATGCATGGAAATTGTCTAAGAGTAGAATGGTACAGAGATTAAAGGAAAACCTGGCAGGGGTTTTAAATCTTTTAAATGGTTCTTCCCCATTTCTGTAAAAGAGACCAATGCTATTTAATAGTTTTAATCTGCTGGGAATCTAGAACATTTTAAAATGTTTTTCTGTTCCTAAACCTAATCATGTTACAGCTAAGCTAGAAAAAAACACAGCTTCCAATAATGTCATGTTGGGGCATAAGTCTACATAGAATCAAATTAAAAGTGTGCTGTATTTGTGCGGAATTGGCGACATTGTTGATGACATTTTGCTATATCAGGAACATTTTAGGTGTAAAATTGTATCTTACATTTAGACTTAAATGGAAAATCCAGTTTTCGGTCACATTTACTGCATTTATATTACTTCCAATCTTACACTAGCGGTGATTGTTTCAAACATTCTTATTACTTTACCGGCCCCGTTGCTCCATATTCTGCTCTCTTTACAACACATACATTTGATGTATTAAATAATATTTTGTTTATACCAGCATTTGCCTCCTGGTTCTAATATTGCAAAATGTTATATCTCCTACATATACCAGGGTGAGAGGAGATAAGGCCAGCAGATTACTAGTGAATATTTATAATTAATATTATAATAATAATAATATTGTTAAATGTATTATATATAAGTAGTCCCTCAGTTAAGGACATCCGACATATGGACAACTCCTAGATGCGCAAGGGCTTTCCTGCTCTCCTCTGCTCATTAGTGTGCAGGACAGAGGCTTGATGGGGGGAGGAGGACGATTCAAAAGCCTTGCAGAAGAATCTTGTGCTGTTCTCCAAGCTCTTTTAACTCTTTAATGACCAAGACAAGCAGTTGTTTCTTTTTGCATATCAAAGCACAGCTTGCTCCAGAAGTTAATGAATGTCTAGGCTCAATAAAAGTTTTTTTTTTTTGCTTTGTTTATGATTATTGTGATTAACTTACTGTGAGGATTTTATACAGTAGCTGACCATGCTGCCTAATAATTTGTTGGGACAAACACTAATTCTAATTGCAGGTATTAAAATAATGTACCTGTTCCCACTTACATACAAATTCAACTTTAAGAACAAACCTACAGTCCATATTTCATATGTAACCCCAAGACTACCTGTATTTAAAATACCCTAAAGTTTTCTGATGCCTGAATTGAAGCAAACCTTTTTTCTTTACTGGTGAAAATCTGTCAATCCCTCCACAAACTGGGCCCAGTGAGTCCCGAACCGGCACGGCCAATAACTTCTTTCTTCTTTTGTGTTCTTTTCACGTCACCCTATTTCATACTGCACAGACAGGTGATGTGTCTTCCTGTAAACGTAAAAAAAGTGATTATTTTTTTGTTTCAATCGGTTTTATTAAATTTTCAGAGAAAAAAAAATAACAGGTAACATAACAAAGAATCAAATATATAACACATACATCGTAACAAACATAACATTATAGGCTTCAAATTAACAGTCATTCAATACCAAAGAGTCATTCAATACCAAAAAATTTGACAGGAGAAACATACAGTTCTAAAGGGATCATATAGCACATGGTAAACCTGTACAAGAACAGCTACATATCTGCTAGCGGAAGCGTATAACATAGGGTGTAAACCAATAGTCATAAACAACAGATAAAATTAAAAAAACAGACGCATATAACAGATCAGCCCAGGGGAGAAGGGGGGGATGGGAGGGGGGATGCCCAGCGGTACAAAAAATAAAAGAGATAAATATTAACCCTCAATACCGGGGTTGTGATCCAGCCAATAAGCCTAGACACTAAATAAGATAATTGCGAAATCGGGGAGAGTCTTTAATCCAGTCCCAGATAGACCAGGTAATTTTAAATTGTTCCAGTCTATCATCATCCTCCGCGACCAACATCTCCATGTGGCGGATTTTTTCAAGTTCAGAGACCCAATTGGCCATAGAAGGAGCGGCAGATTGCTTCCACAATCTCGGAATAATAGCCCTTGCTGCCGTAAGAAAGTGACGTAGGACCCCACCTTTGATGGTTTTGAGCGAACCCGGAACCATGGATAAAAGAACTATATTGGGAGTGTTGGTTATGGTGGACCCAGTACTGTCGTTATACACCTGAATAATCGTGTCCCAAAATCGATATATAGGCGGGCACTCCCACCATATGTGAAGCATCGTCCCCCTTTGTAAAAAAAAAAAAAGTGATTATTTTTTAATTCTAGGAAAGCTTCTAGTGACGCATGCCCAATCTCGACATGCGCAGAAGGAGCAGCCCACCGCCTCCTGCGACACGTCACCTATGTTTCCATGGAGACTGCGGGTTTCCCATTCAGTCTTTACAGGCATGGTGGAAAAGACAGAAGGGGAGGGGTCTTCCCCAAAAAATTTAACAAAAACCATTAAAAAAAAATTACATATTGTTACAATTTATAAAAGAGATAGCCACCCACTTACATATTGTAAAAAAATGTAGTGATAGGTCCGCTTTACTCTTTAGTTACACGAAAAATAGATTTAATTGTTAAATGGTAATTTCATCAGCTCCTCATTTTAGGACACTATCCCGGTTTTAATTAAACCTTTGTTCTAATTTTTCTAAATTAATTTTCTGTTTCATACAAGGCTGTCTTTTAAACGCCTACGTGATTACATTTCTCTAGAGGCGGAAAATGGGGGAAAAATATTTGTTAAAACGAGATTAACGAAAAAATGTCCCACAAATATATCTAATCATGTATTGAAGATGGAGAATTGATTGAAGGAGTCTGCAGGCTACGGAATGTGAAGGCTTGGAGCAGGGAGGCCAGTGGGAAATCTCTGGTCATTTGGTTGCTAGGCAACGCTCGCCTTTGCTGGAGGGGGTCAGGCCTTTTGTCCATAAGTTCCAGGCATCATTTACTGGCCAGCTGCCCACAACAAACTCAGCACTAAATGCCACATTCAAACCATTACTCTATGTATCTTCTTTATCTTTGGAATCTTCCGCAACCTCGGCGCTCAATTCACAGCTCGATGTGGCTTTTGAGTGCTATCTCGACATCCCGCGTGGCCTCAGTCAAACAAATCATTTCAATAAATAAAATAGTACAATTAAAACAATGATATTTACAGTAATTTTACAGCTCCCCAGGGTATCTGTGCTATATTGTCATATGAATTTTCAGGTCCTGTTTTTGCAATATTTTAGGGGCTATTTATCCCAGCCATAAAATATTACTGATAGGTTTTTTACCATGGACCACAAGCTTACCGTAACCTCAAATTATAAAATTTGCATATTTTTAAACAGCTTAAAACACACCATCCCTGATTTCTATTGGTCAGTGCAAAGATAAGGCAGGGAGCTTTGTTCTCTATTATTATTACACAGTACTTATATAGCACCATCATATTACGCAGCGCTGTACAAAGCCCATAGTCATGTCACTAGCTGTCCCTCAGAGGAGCTCACATCTCATTCCCTGCCTCAGTCATATGTCTTTAATACAGTCTAAGGTCAATTTTGGGGGATAGCCAATTAACCTAACTGCATGTTTTCCAGAATGTGGGAGGAACCCATGTAAACATGGGGAAAACCTGCAAACTCCATGCAAATAGTGTCCTGGCCGAGATTCAAAGCATGAATCTAGCATTGCAAAGACCAGAGCACTAACCTCTGAGCTACCCTGCTGCCCAGCTCACTGATCCAGCAAACTTATCCAGCAAGCTGATGTGCTGGATTGGTGTATGCTGGAAAAAATGAGGTGTAAAATGAGCCTTTGAAGGTTCAGTGTATTTTATTTTCATCCAAAAGTGTTGCTACACTGCCCTGTCTCTTTGGAGACCCAGTGTAGCCACCCTGATGGATCTGCATCATTATGTACTTGGCTGATGCAGTGCTGTACTTATGCCATGCATGTGAGTCATTGCTGATACACAAGGAATAATGGAATAGTATATTTGATTAAATATGCTTGCTGACCGATAATTTGGTGGTAGTGCAGCCAGGAGGGATACAAAATGGAGATCTTCTAAAAGGAAATGTAAGCATAAGGGCTAGTTCACATTAGTGGTAAAAAAAAACTCGCAGATACCTGGTAAGTGGTAACAAGTGGTAACTTTAGCATGCATTGTACAGAAATTTTAAGTATTTTTAAGTGGTTTAGACATTCTGAGCACAAGCATTTCTGTTTACTTGAGGTGTTTGCTTGAGGTTGCAAAGCCCAGCAAAGCGGTGCATTTTTTTTTTCGAATTCTAGTCCTTGGAATGCCTGAAACCACCTAAAAAACATGCTAAAAAATACTTGCAAAAGTATTAAAAAGTGGTTTCAGTTCAGGTTTGTGGAGGTGGTTGGGGCAGCAAACATGTAAACTTTGAAAATGTGCAGCAAGGCTCCTGCAAGCAAAGGCCTGAAAAGAATCAGTACACTTTGTTTTGTACCTTTAAAAAAGTCTGACCCCCACCCCGTATAAATCACTAGCAGATAGTAGGTCCTGTACAAAGAAATTGATATATTTAATCTAATCTCTCTTTCTAAACAGCTCCAGCATGTTAGATAGACTTAAGCTGCGTACACACTTCCAATTTTTGTCGTTGGAAAGGATCTTTCACGATCCTTTCCAACGACAAGGGAGTGCACGATGCATGAACGGTGCTGTACATACAGCACCGTTCATGCTCTATGGAGAGGGGAGGGGGAGAGCGACGGAGCGGCACCCTGCTGCACGCTCTCCCCTTCCCTTTCATTAGGATCGGCTGTCGTCCATCGTCCGTGGATCCGGCAGGTCGGTTGTCCGGACGATGGACGACACCGACTGTACACATGGCAGATTTTCGCCCGATAATTGGCCGATGCCGATTATCGGGCGATAAAAATCTGACGTGTGTACGTAGCTTTAGGCTGCATACACACGTGCAATAATTGTTGTTGGAAAGGATCTTTCACGATCCTTTACAACGACTGCACGATGCATGAACGAGTGCTGTACATACAGCATCGTTCTGCTCTATGGAGAACGATTGAGATTGTTTGTCATCCATCGTCCGTGGATCCGCCAGGACAGCCATTTGGACGACGGGCCAGATCCTCGTCCGATATCAGCCCTGAGACGATTATTGGACGAGAACCATTGCACCTGGTACGTAGACTAAGACTACTGATCAGTTTGCAGTGCAGTTATTCCTCAGCAGAGAAAATTTTAGTTCTGAATCACTTAAATTGGCAGTGTGGTCCATTTCATCATCATTGTTCCTTTGCTTTTGTTTTGCTCACTAGCAGCTGCTGGGCTTTTCTCCTCTAAAATAAAATAAAATAACAATTCAATTGCATTGTTTCTGTGCCTGAACAATGGTGCTTCACTAAAAATTACAATTTTCCCCAAGAGAAAATTAGTTAAAGTGACCTAGCAGAAAAAAAAATGCGTGGATTCCCCATCAGGAAATACACTTTTCCAGCCTCTAGTATCACCTGCTCCCTCTGCTCTATTTCCTGCAGTGTACAGATCAGCATTTTTTTTCTGAAATCATATTTGTGTTCTATGACTGTGCAGATTCCTGCCAAAAATGAAATAAAACCCCTACACATTGCTAATCAGCACAGTGATATTTCTTCCTTTATGTATTCCATCTATGTATTTACCTGTTTGCTTGAAGTTTAACTTATAAGAGTGAATGGCAAAGGGACAACCTTTATCAGCCCACCCAGAAGCCACATATACTCACCTGTCATCAGGTGGATGTCATCCTCTTCATCAGACGGAAGTGTCCAGACCTGGTAAGTGGCCAATGTACTGGAATGTGGAAGAAGGTCACATGCTTTCCTATTCCTTGAAGTTTGAGAAGCTTGGAGCAACTGAGCGGGAAGGAGATCAAAATATAGGTAAGTTTGAGACGGAAGGCAAGTAATAATAAAAATGTTTTTTAAATTCCATATGATAAAAATAAACACCCTAAGGTAACAAAATGAATATGTGTGGTAGAAATGCAAAGTGACAACTATGTCTAAAGACAACAGATTTAATTAAAAAATTCTCTTTTTGGCTTACCAAAAGTATGAATGATGGTTATGAATAGATGTGCTCAGAACATAGAAATTGCAACTCGAATTATATTGAACTGATTCATAAAGTACAGTTTAATACCAGGTATAGTAAGGCTCAGCCAGTCTGGGTAATGCTGGATTGCTTAAATTCCAAATTCCAATTCGAAGTTAGAAGTGACTTTCATTTTAACTATTGGACCAACACAGAGCACCAAAACTTGCAATAAAAGATGCATGTGATATGTTCTCTGATGCATGCACTACAATGCATAATAATGTGCTACCAAGTGGTTTTGTATGCTGGAACATCAGATGATGAAAAGTTGTTGGGGTACCAATGTTTGTCTGTAGCAAGTTTCAAAATTTGTTTGTGTATAAATATAAATATAAATATATATATATATATATATAAATATATAAACATATAGCGCTACAATATATATATATATATATATATATATATATATATATATATATATATTGCTACAAGGAAACAATGGTACCCCATCACATATATAAATATACATATTATTCAGTGGTGCTTGCAAGTTTGTGAAACCTTTAAAATGTTCTATATTCCTATATGAATGTAACCTATAACATCATCTGCAGAACTGATCAAATGTTTAGTAGCAGTTATTGCTGCACAAGGGGTCACACCAAATACAGAGAGCACAATTTACGTACTTTTATCACACACAAAAATATTATTAGACCATTTTTTTTTAATAAAATCATGACATAATAGATTGATTTCAGGTTTTCTTCATCAACTTTTTAGACTTGTTTAAAAATCTGATGATGTTTTAGGTAACATTTATAAAAATATAGAACATATTAAAGGGTTCACAAACTTCCAAGCACCACTGTATATATTAGTTTGAAGCACTGTGCTCCACTGCTATATACATATTTGCTTATAACTAGTCACCCTCAGGTCAGATCTCGGAGGCCCTTGACCAAATACTGAAAATGTTGCAAATATACAATTAGCCAATTAAATATATTGGGTCGGTTTCCAAACCCCATACTCAAATTTGCCGGTCAGCAAAATGGAGGAGCTGTTAATGGTTACAGTAATCTGACTAAAGTGTAGCAATCAATCATAAGGAATGAAAGCTGTGCCTCATCCTGCAGTGATGTCACTAATTACTAGTGTAGTTTTAGGCAGCATATTGACTGGACTGGTCACAGGAATCATTTGTATGGAGTTGTTTCTTGGAAGTGGCAGTTTTCTTTTGCACCTTAACATTGAAAACAAAGTGCATCATGTGTACCTATACATTTTATTTTCATATCTACCTAAACTAGACCCTTCAGTAAATTTTAAGTCTGAATGAATACCCCCAGGGATAAGCCAGTGCTATAGCTGTCCTACCTCCTTCCCATCACTCTCCCCCTCCTACATTTCCATTTATTATAGGGTATTTGCCAGTATGAGGGGATATTCATACGGTCTGGATAGCTGTGTTGGCGGGCAGAATAGGCATTGTGCCATATGGTTCCAGCTTGTGCCACAGGACCCTATAAAAAGAAAAAGATAAGAAAAGAGAGCTTAGTTACATCCAAGGACAGAATGTCAAGCAATAGCCAACCCTCCCACCATTTTTTTACCATGGCTTGAAGTTGATGTGTCTTTTAGTGTCTTCCTTCAGGGAGAAGACTTTGGAGGTTGTTATTGTATATGGTGGCGTTTGGTCATGGTGCTTAACCTCCCTACCGCTAAACCCGACCTTGGTTCGGGTTAAAAAAAATTACAATTATCGATAAACCCGAAAAGTTCGGGTTTATCGATCACTTACCTGGTCCCGCTGTGATCATCCAGCGTTGTCCTCCAGCGTCGATCTCCCTCTCCAGCGTCAGGTGCCTTCTCCGAGAAGAAGAAGCCGGCCGGCTTCTTCTTCTCCGTCCGTAGCGTGTACGTGTCCCTCGGCGATGACGTCGGCGCGTGTGCGGGAAATTCAAATTCAACTCATTCAAACACATTTTGTATTGGATTGAATACAAACTCCTGTATCCAATCCAATACAAAATAATTCAAAATAAGTACAAAGTATGTAATTGGTAAATTCAAACTCTCATTTTGTATTGGATTGAATACAAACTCCTGTATCCAATCCAATACAAAATAATATAAAATAAATACAAAGTATATATAACTGGTAAATTCAAATTCATATTTTGTATTGGATTGAATACAAACTCCTGTATCCAATCCAATACAAAATAATTTAAAATAAATACAAAGTATATAACTGGTAAATTCAAACGCTCATTTTGTATTGGATTCAATACAAAGTCCTGTATCCAATCCAATACAAAATAATACAAAATATATTTATGTGGTTTTGTCTATAGGTATGTGACATTGGACTCTGTTTTAAAATTTACCACACTTGGGAGGTGTTTTATAAAAAATTTATTACTATACAGTATACCGAATTATCGCATTTTCAGTATTTTTCATTTATTTATGTATTCTTGTTTAGGCTGATTTTTGTGTCTTTTATTTAATTTTATTAAAAGTATTTTTTTTTTTTTACATGATTGTGTGTTTCAAACATTTTTTATATTCATGATATCTACTAGACCCTTGTTCGGACATATTTCTGTAAGTTACAGTACATGAAAAACAGTGTACCGCTTTTGGTACAGAAATCTAGACATCAGTGTAACGCCCAGGTGGTTAAAGTGTAAAAACTGGGTTATTGTTAAAGGTTTTGGTCACCAATTGTTAGTATTTTTATGAAACCAATAACAATGACCATGGCTAAATCAGTCCATAAGCTTGGTCTGGTCTGTGTATTGGTTATTTATTAATATTATTACTACACAGTGCTTATATAGCATCGACATATTACGCAGCGCATTTAAAAAAATCCATAGTCATGTTGAAATTATATATTGCATCGCAATTGCAAAGTCAATAAATACAGTCAAATAGATTTAGTTTCAATAGTCTACCTTTTTCTCTACTTTTATATTTTAACAGTAACAAGCACTTAGTAGTAGTATCCAGTAGTCACCTGGTCTGACAACCCCCCTGCCCTGAATCCCTCAAAGGGGCTCACAATCTAATATAATAGTTTTGCTCTGCAGCCTGACAATCCTGGGTATAATACCATATGACTTTGTCTTGTATCTTGTACCCTTTTTGTTTACATCTATCCAGTTATACATCATTTAAAGTTTGCCCTGTGTAAAGGTTTGTTTTAGAGTTAGTTATGATATTTTAATAATTAGTCAAAACTTGGGAAAAAAATTTGGCTAATTTTCACCATATGTATCTGGGGAGTTTCACCCTCATTTCGATGTCCCTTAAAAGGATAGACAGTTAAGGGCTAATTTACTGAATATAGGCTGTTCACATAGCACAGTGAATTATCCCTTTGCAATGAATAGTTCACTTAGCTTAGAAAGTGAGATGAAGCTCTGCTGACTTCAACCAGAAAATAGCTTTTTTTTAGGTTCCCTTGCATATGAGTCTTTGCAATGTGAACTATGACTACATTCATTAGGCTAAGTGAATTCTCTCTTGAGAGTTGATCATTCTCCTAGGTAAGTTAACAGCCAGAATTAGTTTAGTAAACCAACCCCTATGTGAAAAGATACAATTTTACATTCATAGAAAAAGACTCTGCAGTTTTTTGAGGCAGGGAAAGACAGAGAGAATTGGGAAATGTTTAAATCCAAAGCTAACCAACATCATCCATAACACCATCTAATTGTACAATTTCCTCTAGGTTTCCTGTAAGGACCTTGAGTGTTTGGGTTTACCCTTTTGTCACTAGAATTGGAAAAATTTAAAGACATTGGGAATGATTTATTAAAGTTCTCCAAGACTGGAGAAGATAGAATATCATGGCAGAACCTGGGAGTGCCAGCAAACCAGATAAGGATTTGGTCCTGGATTGAAAACAGTTGCCAACTAACAGCAAATGATTTTTAAAAAATCCATTCCAGATTTATTGGATCACCCATGATAGTTTTCCTTCTCTATCTTTGGAGAGCTTTCAAAAAATTAGGCCCATTGTATAACCAAATTGTAATGTGTGTGGTCACTTTGAGATCTCTTCTAAATATCTCTTCTTCCACCAACTTTGTGCCTGCCCAAAACATCCTTAAATATCTACGCTTCCCATATTTTTGCTCATTATTTGGGTCCAAATCACAGCCAAAGGGAGGATCAGAGAACAGACAAAATTATCCTTTCATTAACATCAGTCCCCAATCTTAGCTGAGACCATGTGACCTATGCCTAGACATTTGATCACCTGATCTGATAAAGGATTTCTTTAAACATATATTGATGTAAATAAAGTGTGTGTAGGTGGGTGCAATAAACCTTTTGCCAGCCATCAATTTTGGCAAGAGCATAAGATTTCTATCACGTTAGTGCCTTTAAGACTGTTGACGCAGATTCTCATTTCTCTGAAACGTTTGTTTATTTTTGTTCTTCATCTCATGCCGGGCTCAGATCTCTTTTGACTCAATGAAAAATCCTCCTGTATGTAGCCTGGAATATAAAACACTCCTGTGCAAGAGAACAGACCTATTAGAACGGAGATAAAACGTTCCACGTGTACTTGGAATTAAAGTGGATACTATGATTCAAAGGCCTGTTAACATGGGAGCTATTGATCAACAAATTAAAGATTTTTTGTAGGAATAAAATAGAGCCGGTCTTTTAGATGTTATTGAGTCTACACATGTTCTGTGGTTTTGGGAATAGGATCAGTCAAGCAGCCCCATAGTCAATATATAGACGGTGGCTTTTCTATGATTTGTATTGAATCTGTTGTGTTGTCCTAAAGACTATTTAGCTTTGTTAAAAGGATTGAGGGCACGCTCATTTCAGTAATGGAATTTAGCCGTGTCGATGGATTGAGGGCTTCAAAGTGGGACATCTTATAAAAATCAAAAAAAAAAGTTAATTAATATCAGGAGATGTTCGTTTGCTATATTTAAGTAAACGTACACCCCACCCAGCACATGCTTACACGTGGTGATGGAATATTTTAAAAGCCATTTTTATTATCTTCAAATCTGCAGCTTTCATTAAAGTAAATATAAACCTTAAAGCAGAGCTAAAGTTTGATACCCTTTTGCAATGTCCCAGGTGATGTCCCTTCTGCGATAAGACAAACAGTACTTACCTGCCTGATCACTGTCTTCATCATCACCATACTCAGAACACCCTGGCTTCCCCTGCGGCTGCTAGAACTGAATAAACTGCGTGGAAGTTACATCATCCCAGCCTGTTTATGCAAGATGGCCAAAGATAGAAACCATGAAAAGGAGAAGAAAGGAGATAGCAGCACCCGCAATGGAATGGAGCCAGGTGAGTGTATTTAAAAAATGGTGATCAGGCAGGTAAGGTTACTTTATTGCAGAAGAGACATCAACTTTACCTTCTGCAATAAAGAATCTGTATAGTCATAATTTTTTTCCTAGAGTTTAGTTCCGCTTTCTTTTAAAGCAACGGCATTGACCATTTGATGCTGTTATTATAATTATTATTACACAGTATTTTTATAGCACTGACATATTACGCAGTGCTTTACAAAATCCAAAGTCATGTCACTAGCTGTCCCTCAAAGGGGCTCACAACCTAATGTCCCTACCTCAGTGATATGTCTTTAACACAGTGTAAGGTCAATATTGGGGGAAAGCCAATTACCCTAACAGCATGTTTTTGGACTGTGGGAGGGAACTGGAGTACCCAGAGGAAACCCTTGCAAACACAGGGTGAACCTGCAAACTCCATGCAGATAGTGCCCTGGCCGAGATTTGAACTTGGGACCTAGCGCTGCAAAGGCCAGAGTGCTAACTTCATGTTTACATGTAGTCCACTGGTGGCAGCACAGCATTTTTCTGACAGTGACTACAGTCAGTCATTTCTACATACTATGTGCTGTAACTATCACTTGTAGGGTTCATCAGAAGCCCAGGTGACAATGGGCAAGTGTGGCAATGCAGAAGTACAATTAGGAGAAAGAGGCACAGTGTTGTCACCCTACAGGGGCACAGTGTTGTCACCCTACAGGGGCACAGTGTTGTCACCCTTAAACAGGAAATAACATTATGGCAGAATGTCCAAATGTCATTAGGCCTGAATCCAAAGTATCATTTTAAAGACATTTGTAAGTTAAAAACAATTGAAAAAACTCTTTGAAATTGCGTAAGAATATAAAATCTTATCCACATTATTGGTTTTTTATATGCCTTAAAATAATACCTGGTGATCTATCTATCCCTGCACTTCCTTTTTTATAGTGTCATTTCTTTGCCACTGTACCCCAGTTGGATTCACCCTGTCAATTGAGCTACTGATAGAGAGCAAGTGGCTTTTTTCCCTTAAAAAATAATGCAGCATGGTCAATTGTTGCACCATGTTGCAGCATCTTGGTGGTAAATGCCATGCACCCATCACTGGAGAACATAGAATAGAAGAACATAGAAATGTCTTCAAATAATCTGTGGGAAATCAACACCATGGAGTAAAAAGGTGAAAACAAATATTTTAATATAAAATTGTTGGCAGTTGTATATAATACACAGTGGTTTGGCAAATTATATGTAATTCAGTTAATGGTTACAGCTCATCAAAAGATGTAAAAAAATAAAATGTAAAAATGTAATTTAATGTGTGTGTGCAGTGCTCATATATATGGGATTAGTTTAAACATGAGCAGTGAGTCTCCTGCAGTGAGTCACCTGCACATCTAACCTGTGCTATGGGCAGGATCTCACTTCCCCCACTTATTAGATTGTAAGCTCTTTTGGGCAGGGTCCTCTCCTCCTCCTGTGTCATTGTCTGTACCTGTCTGTCATTTCCAACCCCTATTTAATGTACAGCGCTGCATAATATGTTGGTGCTATATAAATACTGTTTAATAATTTTAATATTAATAATAATAATATTAATCCCTTTCATTGTTCCACCCTGAATTGATGGGGAGAAACCCTTCAACTAGAGGAGATCCACCATTAGAATGAATGAATAAATAAAGTAATTTAGGATTATGTAGTTTTTTTATTTACTTACATTTTTTACCTGAACACATCAGTGATTTGATTAGAGGATCGAGGATGGGTGGGGACAACCTACTTGCCCCCAAGATGAGCAGATAGCTAACAACCCCCTTGCTAGCACAGTCTCCAGGGCAGCAGTGGTGCTGAAGAACTCAGTTCCTATCAGAATTAGGGATCTGGTTCCAAAGTTGTGCTACAGAAGATGGTCAAAGACTGAACACATGCCATAGCAGATTATTATTATTATCCACTATATATATAGCTTCAACAAGACATGCTAGAGGAAATAATCAGAGACTGAAGACATGTTACAGGAGATGGTCAGAGGCAGAAGACATGTTATGGGAGATGGTCAGAGACAGAAGACATGGTATAGGAGATGATCAGAGACAGAAGACATGTTACAGGAAATAATCAGAGACAGAAGACATGTTACGAGAGATGGTCAGAGACAGAAGACATGTTACAGGAGATGATCAGAGGCCAAGGCATGTTACAGGAAATAATCAGAGACAGAAGACATGTTATAGGAGATGATCAGAAACAGAAGACATGTTATAGGAGATGATCAGAGACAGAAGACATGTTACAGGAGATGATCAGAGGCCGAAGACATGTTACAGGAAATAATCAGAGACAGAACACATGTTATAGGAGATGATCAGAAACAGAAGACATGTTACAGGAGATGGTCAGAGACAAAGGACATGTTACAGGAGATGAGCAGAGGCCGAAGACATGTTTAAGGAGATGATCAGAGACAGAAGACATGTTAAAGGAAATAATCAGAGACTGAAGACACGTTATAGGAGATGATAAGAGGCAGAAGACATGTTATAGGAGATGGTCAGAGACAGAAGACGCATTACAGGAAATAATCAAAGACAGAAGACATGCTGTAGGGGATGGTCGGACACAGAAGAGCCAGGTTGTTCTCATGTTCACATGAGGGTGGTAAGTGATAACCTGAGTGTGGTAAGTGATCAGATGAGGGAGGTAAGTGATCACATGGGGGTGGTGGGTGATCCCATAAGGGTGGTAAGTGATCACATGGGGTGGTGATTACATGCGGATGGTAAGTTATCACATGGGGGTGGTAAGTAATCACACGGGGCTGGTAAGCAGGGATGTAGCAAGGTGGGCATGGGTGGGATTGCTGTGCCCTCACTTTTTTTGGAGATGGGTACGCGTGCCCCCTCTTATTTTGCAAAGAATCCTTTGGTGGTCCGCGACACTGGCCGGTCCGCCCCCCAGTGGGGTCAGGAAAAGTACCACGCTGGGCACATCAGCCAGAGCCGCGGATCACTTCTCCCATATGAAATTGCAGGCTCAGGGCAGTGGGCGGGCTATCTCTCTAAATACAACCCGCCCACTCTCCTGTTGCAGGGTCAGACCTGTGATGGAAGAGTGGGCGGGTTCTGGTAACATGATGTCACTCCGGGGGACATTTTTTCCCCTTTGAGTGACACATAGGGGTGTGTTGGGGTGGGCACGTTTACATAACAATGATGTTCATGCGCGTTCACCATGGATAGTACCGTGCCCCCTCCTCCTTTTTTAGGACTACACCCCTGGACAGAAGACATGTTACAGGATATGGTCAGGGACTGAAGACTTGCTAGACCTAATTACTATTGCATCCCCTTTCACAAATCAATCCTTCCACATCTGAGCTCCATACATGACCCTTTATAGTTTATTTTATATATTTCACTCAGCATGATCCAGTATAAAAGATGAAACAAAGAAAACTAAAATGAATGGGCAGCAGAAGAAATAAAGTTAGTGTGAATTAAATCCTCCACAATTCTGTACTTATCAAGATCTGAAGGGCCACGCTCTGGCATTTATTCACATTCCATTGTTGGAATTCCTTCTCTGCTGCCCCTGCTTGCCCAGCACAACCATACTGACTTATATGAGGCTCATCTACCTCATTAGGATACTATAGGGCTAGGTGGGACTGTGTTGAGCTGGTGCAGGGGCATCAGGAGGATAACTTGTGATGGTGGAATGTTAAGAAAACCTAAAACCATAGCCCTTTGGATTTCGGTAAGTATGGCTCAGTGCAGGGGGTGGGTTAGTGCAGAGGGGGGTAAAAGTGATTAATGCTTTCATTTCTATAAACCACTCTACTTTTTACATTGTTAATATCTTCATATCTGCAGCTTTCATTAAAGTTTGACGCCCTTTTGCAATGTCGCTTCTGCAATAAGACATACAGTACTTCTATGGGACTCATCACCCCCATTGGCAAACAGCCCATAGTACTGTACTGAGCAGGTGCAGGGCATCAGAAAATGATTTGCAATAGTGATGATGGAATGTTAAACCTTAAACCTCAAAGTTTAATGCCCTTTTGCAATGTCCCAGGTCCAAAGGGCGGGTTAGTGCAGAGGAAGTAAAAGTGATTGTTGCTTCTATAACCCACTCTTTGGAATATTTTCCATCACTGGCTCAGGTAATCCAGCACAAGAACTGATGTGAAGATCATTGGATTTTAGAGGCACACATTTCTCATTGCTCAATGATTCCCTAGCAGACATTGAAGGTACCCTAGGGCTCCACAGAACCCTGATTGTGTAGCATTGCCTTGGTGCCCATTCACACTTGTGCATTGTGCCAGGCGGTAACGTCTTGTGGCGGAGAATGGAATAAAAACATACACACAGCTTTTTCATCCCACAAGCATGTTTTGGCCTTTGGTCTCAGTGACATAAAAGGTGGGTACTGGCCACTGGGTGGTAAATGATCACATGAAGGTGATAAGTGATGACATGGGGTGGTAAGTGATGACATGGGGTGGCAAGTGATCACATGGCGTGGTAAGTGATGACATGGGGTGGTAAGTGATTACATGGGGTGGTAAGTGATGACATGGGGGAATAAGGTGATCAAATGGGGTGGTAGGTGATCACATGGGGTGGTAAGTGATAACATGGGGTGGTAGGATATGGCATGGAGTGGTAGGTGATCACATGGGGTGGTAGGTAATGACATGGGCTGGTTGGTGATCACATGGGGGTGGTAGGTGATGACATGGGGTGGTAAGTGATGACATGGGGTAGTAGGTGATGACATGGGGAGGTAAGTGATCACATGGGGTGGTAAGTGATCACATGGGGTGGTGAGTGATCACATGGGGTGGTAGGTAATGACATGGGGAGGTAAGTGATCACATGGGGTGGTAAGTGATCACATGTGGTGGTAAGTGATCACATGGGGTGGTAGGTAATGACATGGGGAGGTAGGTGATCACATGGGGAGGTAAGTGATGACATGTGGTGGTAAGTGATGACATGGGGAGGTAAGTGATCACATGTGGTGGTAAGTGATCACATGGGGTGGTAAGTGATCACATGGGGTGGTAGGTGACCCGATGAGGGTGGAGCCCCTGGTGACACACATGGCACACCCAGCCCGGCTGGCAGGGAAGCCCCCTGGATGTCAGGCAGCACTCCCCTCATACATATGGAGCGCTGAGCCAGGGTTTCCCCTGCATTTCCTGGCAGAGCTCCGCCATCCCCCCTTCCTCCTGCCCTGACACAGGCTGCAGTACAATGAGGGGAGCCGCACACCGATCACTAGCACAGCCAGCTGCCATTTGCAGCGCTCGGCTCTCCCCTCCATCTTCCTCCTAATTCTCCGGCTCCTGTGGATTATCTCGGCTTCTTATTTGCTGGAGAGTCCGTGCCCCGCCGTGCCAGTCAGAGGCGCCAGGCATGAGAGTGTGCAAGATGGTCCGGGTGGCGAGCGTGCTGGGTCTGGTCATGCTAAGCGTCGCCCTGCTCATCCTCTCCCTCATCAGCTATGTGTCCCTGAAGAAGGACAACATCTTCACCACCCCTAAGTACGCCAGCGCCGGGGGACCGCGAATGTACATGTTCCATGCCGGCTTCAGGTGAGGGGGAAGGGGACACGGTGCAAGGCCAGACCTGGGAGGGGTGGGGGTTGCAGGGCCGGGGTGAGGGGACATATTGGGGGCTGTGTACGGCTTTTATTTGGGGATTATGGCGGTGATTATACATAATGGAGGAGACCTTCATCTATATTCCGGGGCTGCACTGATCTGCACATGCGCACTAAGCTCCTCACGCTCAGCTGAGGCATCCTCAATGGGTTGTCAGGGGCAGCCGGTCACAGGATGATGTCACCTAGCAACAGCCCCTGCTTTGGGCAGGGTAGGGGGCACTGGTACTCAGGGGGCTGACAGGTATATATGCCAGGTACATTACCAAGGGAACAGCCAGGTACATGACCCAAGGAGCAGACAGGTATATATGCCAGGGTATAAGACCCAAGAAACAGATATGTACATGACCCAGGGAACAGCCAGTTACATATGCCAGGGTACATGGCCCAGGGTACAGCCAGGTATATGAGCCAGGGAGCAACCAGGTACATATTCCAGAAAGCAGCAGGTACATGTGCCAGGTACATGACCCAGAGAGGATACAGGTTTATGAACCAGGGAACAGCCAGGTACATATGCCAAGGTGCAGCCAGGTATAAGACCCAAGGAGGAGCCAGATACATGTGCCATGGAGCAGCTGGATAAATGACCCAGGTACAACCAGGTACACATCCCAGGGAGCAGCCAGTACATGTGCTAGGGAACACCCGTGTACACATCTTATGGAGCATCCTAGTATACGACCCCAAGGAGCAAGTGGGTGAAAGACACGGAGCAGACAAGTACATGACCCAAGGTGCAGCCAGGTATAAGCCCCAGTGGCAGCTACTACATGTGCTGGGGAACATCCCGGGGCATATCTTATGGAGCATCCGGGTACATGTGCCAGGGTATATAACCCAGGGAGCAGCCAGATAAATGAGCCAGGGTACATGTGTCATAGAGCAGATATGTACATGAGCTGGAGTGCAGACCAGTTCATGACCCAGGGTGCAGCCAGGTATACATGCCAGAGAGCAGCAGGGTACATGTGGCAGAAACCAACCAGGTACACATGCCATGGAGCAGCCAGGAACATGACTCAGGGAGCTCTTATTGAGTATCCTGGTACATGACCAAGGAGTAGTCAGGTAAAAGACCTAGGGAGCAGACAGATATATGTGTCACGATACATGACCCAGCGATCAGACATGTACATGCACCTGGGTGCAGCCAGGTATATGACCCAGGGAGAGACCAGGAACATGTTCCAGAGAGCAGCCAGGGACAGGGCCCGTGGAGCAGCCAGGTATGTGTTTTAGGGAGCAGCTGTTTATATATGTGCAAGGGGGCAACCAATAACATCACTGGGAGCAGTTGGGTACACATCATAGGGAGCAGCCAGGTACACATCATAGGGAGCAGCCAGGTACACATCATAGAGAGCAGCCAGGTACACAATATAGGGAGCAGCAGATACACATCTTGGGGAGCAGCCAGGTACACATCATAGGGAGCAGTCAGGTACACATCATAGGGACAACCGGGTACACATCATAGGAACAACCGGGTACACATTATTGAGAGCAGCCATGTACACATCATAGGGAGCAGCCAGGTACACATTACAGGGGGTAGCCACACGGAAGACCTGAGGAACCACCAGGCACACATCCCAGATCCCTGCACTGACACAAGGCTACATTGTGAGTTAATAATCCTCTCGAGAAAGTAATATGTCAGCTGACATTTCTGGCCTTCTTCTAAAAATTCTCCTTGCTTTACTATTTCAGGTTTTGTTACTGGCACTTGCACGTTGTCATGTTTCTGCCAAGTGAGGGTCTATGCCACCTGTCCCTGGTTCCCCTTGAGCAATCAGGTGCACGTCCAAGGTTCTTAACCCACTTGGGTTTTGTAGTGTTAGTTCTCCTGGGTTTTGGGATGCTCATTGAATTAGTTTACTCTTGGCCATTCTGGGATTTTGTGACCCTCACTGGCATGTTTTCACTTAGTTGCACTCCATATCTGTTGTGTCAAAGATCCATGCCACCTGCTAGTAGCATCCAGGGTCCAGTCAGGTACAGATTCTCTATATCTGACCAGTGAAATGTTGTACTCTTGGCCATCCTTGGTGTTGTGATACCCCAGACATGATGCCAATGAGCTGCACCTCATGTCTGCTGTGCCCAAGAACCAAGTCACCTGTCCAACATATCCAGGGAGGGGCCAGATACATGTCCCAGGACTACTTGTTATGTCAGAATTCTTTATATCTATCCTTTTTTGAACGTCCTGGGGCAGCATTAGAGATAGGAAGCCTGAGGGTCACAGGTATGCATCCCTGTCAATCCAATGGCAGTCACAAATCACCTTCTCTGAATATGAACATTCAGAGCAAAAAAGGATAGAGATGAGCATTTTCCCATTGACGTTTTACAAAAAGTCAACATTTGCATATTGATAACAACAATGTTTAGGGTCGTGTCACTATCCAGGTCTGATAGGTTTGCGTTAACAGTCTACGGGAATAAAAAACCTGCTGGATATAAGTCAAATGCAATCCATAAAGGGATCAACTGCAGAGCAAACACTTGATATAGAATTCTGAATGATCTCAGAACTGTCTCACAATGGTGCCATTGACACAGACTCTAAGGGCAGATTCAGACCCACAACTGGAACAAGCATTGTCACATACCACTCAGGAGGTTGGCACCTTGCCAGGACTAGGCCATCCACACTGCAGCATTGGTTCATAAAGAAACAGCATTTGTGGATTGACAGTGGGTGAAATTCACTCCCATGCCACTGCAGCCCCCATTCATTTTTCATTGGGTTGCCGCAGGTAAGAATTACAGATAGCGTTTTCCCTAAAACACCATTAGATACATATGTGGTAACTACACCGCAACCTGTCTGCCAGTCTGAACATAGTCTGCATGGGCTATTCAACTTTAAAAAAGGCTTTATCAACTTTAAATAGTTGATGGAGGAGATTTAGAATATGTATCCAAATTTACTTACTTGCTGGGAGTGCTGTGGAAAGCTGAATGTGTATCTAAAATATATAAAATTATCAGTATTGTGTGTACTGTCCTCGGTGATCCACAGGGGCCATATAGTGGATGAAGAACATCGGCACAAAGGTGGCATCACATAGTGCTGGCAGAATGAACCTGTTTAGGAATTAACCAAGGAGTAAAGATCAACATGATGGCCATTATCCATCCATGGAACTGTGTTGGGGATTATGTAAATAGAGATTTGAAATGCAAATCAAAGAGGGTCACTAGATTACCTTTTACCCCAATGATGCCAGGTGGATGACTTTTTTGCAGCTGTGTTTGAACAGCTTTGCATTTCTTGTAATGCAGAAGGACTTATTAAGATGTGTTTGTAGGAGAAGCAGGTCAAACGCATCCTTTTTTTCTGTATTTCACAAATACATGTGTTGGAGCATTGCTGGATTGAATTGAAGAAGGCAATGTTTGGTAATACGTCTTCGATACGTCTTTGATAATATGTTTGATATGAGCCCTCTAGACCAGCTGATCATCCTTCACTGGAAAAGAGATAGACAAATGACTTAATACACAGGGGCTGAGGACAAGGTGACCTGTCAGTGTGGTACAGGGAAAGGACTTACATTTACTGATGATCATCCGGGTTCTTCTATAAAGACACCTCAATAAGGTAAAGGCCTAAACTATACAATCTTCTCATAGCTCATTCAGTGAAAGGAAAGAAGGCATGGGTTTGGTTGTGATTGATCCTGGGAAAAGCAACGTTTCATTTTGGGAACAGATTTGCCCATATATCTCTCTCTTTCTTGCAACAAAGTATATACAGGTAGTCCCGGGTTACATACGAGATAGGGACTGTAGGTTTGTTCTTAATTTGAATTTGTATGTAAGTCGGAACAGGTACATTATTTTAATATAGGCAATTAGGACAGATGTTTGTCTCAACATATTATTAGGCAGCATGGTGTCAGTAATTGTATAAAATCCTCACTGTGAGTTAATCACAAACAAAGTAAAAAAAAATCTTTATGGAACCTAGACATTCATTAACTTCTGGAGCAAGCTGTGCTTTGTTGCAAAAAGAAACAACTACAAAGTTTGTCATGGTCATTAAAGGGTTACAAGATGTTGCAGAAAGAGCTCACCCCCTAAGATCACCCACAACCTCAGCTGTGTTTACTTCTGCAGGTCATGAAAACCTCCACCCTCCAAGCCTCTGTCCTGCACAGGAGGGAGCAGGGAAGCCTGTTTTTATCTAGGAGGTGTCTGTATGTCAGATGTCTTTACCCAGGGAATACCTGTACAGTGCAAAATATTTACAGCAATCAGTGTGCCAGTCCCATGTTCTCTGTTCTTTAACATTAGAGCACCATGATTATATGGGGAGTAGCCTTATGTTATCACTTCAGTTATTACTTTTACAATTATTGGTATACTCATGCTTTGTATATTAGACACTCTTTAATATGTTAAGCTATGAGAATTCAGGAAAGTGGAAATGTTATTGTACTTGGTACTTGTACATTGTGCATATTACAATGTTGTGAATACTGAATTTTGAATGCATGAGCATTCAGAAGATAAACATTTTTGAATTTTCATCTTCTGAATATACAATGGATGCCTCTATGCCTATCATGCCTCAGAGTCAGAGACACTTTATTAGGTACGGGGCTAGAAAGCCTTTTGCTTTCAGATCTTCCGTAATTCTTCATGACAGTGATTCAACAAGGTGCTACAACATTCCCCTTTGATTTTGGTTTATATTGACATGATAGCATCACACCTTTTTTAGTTTGTCTGCTGCACATCCATGATGTGAATCTTTTGTACCACCACATCCCAAAGGTGTTCTGTTGGATTAAGATCTGGTGACTGTGTAAGACATTTGAGTCCAGTGAACTTCTGCAACCACTTTACTATGATTCAATCTTTGTGACAATGGCTCGTTATCCTGCTGGACGTAGCTTTAGGTAGATGGGCACACTGCAGGATGGGCATGGTCAGCAACATAACTAAGGTAGGTAGTGTCATTTAAGCAATGTTCTACTAAAGGGCCCAAAGCGTGCCAAGAAAATACTCCCCACCCCATTACTCCAGCACTTTCCTGACCTGTTGAAACAGGCATGATGGATCTGTGCTTGCAAGCTGTTGATTCCAAATTCGGACTTTTCCTTCTGAATGTTGCAGCAGAAATTGAGATACATCAGACCAGGCATTGTTTTTCCAATCTTCTCTTGCCCAGTTTTGTTGAGCCCATGAAAATGGTAACCTCAGGCGTCAGTTCTTAGCTGAAAGGAATGGCTTTTGGGGTGATCTCTTGCTTCTTTAGGCCATCTGCTTCCAGGTTTGATGTGTTGTATATTCAGAGATGATCTTCGGCATACCTTGGTTGTAACAAGTGGTCATTTCAGTTACTGTTACTTTTCTGGCAGTCTGGCCATTTTCTTTGACCTCTGGCATCAACAAGGCATTTGTGTCCAGAGAACTGATGAATATTTTCCCTTTTTTAGGCCATTCTCTGTAACCTCTTCTCTGAAAATCCCAGCAAATCAGTGGTCATCATGTATATGATAGAGCTGTACCTCTGTCTCTTATTAGTGTACTTTCACATTGTATTGAAGTGCCCCGATGACCGAGTCGGCAGCAGTTGGCCTGCGTACACATGTGCAATAATTATCGTTGGAAACAAACGGCCGTTTGTCCAATAATCATTAACAAAAAAAGTCCACACTGACGCTGATGAACGAGGAATATCGCTGGAAACAAACTACCGTCCCGACGGATCTATTGTGTGTATGGTCGTTCTGTGATTGTGGATGGTTCTGCAGTACACTTTCTCATTTACATGTCACTTCCTGCATCGTTCAAACAATCGTATCTAGTGTGTGTACACTATTGGTGGATTATTTTTGAACAGTCGTATCATTACAGCATGTACAGAAGTGTGCACAATACGATCGTTCAAAATAATTGTGCATAGTCGTCAATCTGTCAATAGTCGTTCCTTTTCTAACAACAATTATTGCACGTGTGTACCTAGCTTTATTTCCATTTATTTGGATACTTATATTGGTTTGTAGTGTGTTTGTATATGTAAGTAGGTAGCGGACACAGCATACAGCAAATAAGTGAAGCTGTAGCTGTCCCAGGTGCTGATACTTATATGAAAGGGAATTCCTGCACATGGAAATTGCACAGCAGGCTGCAAAACAAGGTAAGTTTGAGTGGGTCAAAGAGCTCTCCATGGTGCTGATTCACTGTCAGCTGATTATGCTGCATTTAGACCTGTAATTTACACATCCCCAAGATGTTTAGCTGATGGAAAAGCTATTTACATTGAATATTATGAAATATTATGCCATGGTATTCTGCAACACTAATTATAGTGTATTTCCTATGTGTCTCTGCTGGTTTTTGTTTTGCCATACTCAGGACCAAAGCTTTAGGGGTTGGGGGATAAACTAAATGGACATTGTGCTTTTCATTCAGTTGTATAAATTATGAAACTATGCAGTAATGGACTGCCATTACTGACCTCCTGGGTCAGTAATGGCAGTAATGCTTACTGGGAAAAGAGAAAACCCTTATATGCATCCTTTCATATATTTCCCTAGTTACTCAAAGGATTAAATCATTGTGGTCAGCATCATGTCCAGTCAACTAGACAATGACAGCGTCTATGTTTCCTTTAAAGCTGAACTACAAACAGCTTAGTGAGAATATATACAGTATGGTGGAGCTTTTTTTGCTTCCCATAGGATTTGTATTATATATTATTTATGCCATATCTGTTGCTGACTTTTCCAGGTCCTCCATGATCCTCGTCAGCCATTGGGTGGCCAGTGGTGGTTTCATTCCTGGGTGTGCACAGGACTTACATTGGCAACTGGATCTGTTCTCGTTGCAGAGAATAGTGCTTTGCTATACAAAACCTCACCAGGAGCCAAGAAAAAAGTTTTTTTTTGGCAAAAGAGACTTTGCACATCTCTCCTGCCCCAACCTGTATTTCCCAATTATTTTTTGATCTAAAGAATTTACATTTTATTACAACCTTTATTTAACCTAATTGGTGTATACAGGGAACAGCCTGGTAGGTAAGCCCCATCACCACCTGTCACCAGAATATGTGCACACTTGGGCAATGTAATTACCGTACTGGTCCAGTTGGTTCAATATTTCTCATGAATACACTTTTATATGTTTACTTCAACATCGCACCAGTTGCCTGTTTTTGTTAAGTAATTGCATTTAGCATTTAAAAGCATCTAACTCATCTGAAGCAGATGTCTTTATATGTTGCTAGAGTTTGTCACTTTTTTGTCCCGTATTCCAGTGGCGTGAATTCCCCTTACCTCTCGTCCCAAAGACACAACCGTGTTTCCCCTAGGTGTGATGTAGAATATCCACCTAGCTGTTGAGGCAGCACCACAGATTGTCTTGAGGTGAGAGAGATATCCAATGTTCCCTGCCTGCAACCTTAATGATCTAATAGCCATTATTGGGGCATCCATACGTTTGCAGCTCTTCCATTGGCCATCTCAAGATAGTCAAAATATCTATTGTATCTTTTAAGCTTTCACCTTTAGTTGCTTAGATGACAAAATGTGATTTTTATTCACTTTTCTGTAAAAAGAAAATTTCATTTAGTTATCTTTCTTTTTTTTTCTCTTTTTTTTCTTACTTTCTCTCTTTCCCTTGCTCTCCCTCTCTCTCTTACTCTCTCTTTTTCTTTCTTTCTTTCTTTCTTTCCTTCTCTCTCTCTCTCTCTCTCTCTCTCTCTCTCTCTCTCTCTTTCTCTTTCTTTTTTTCTCTCTCTCTTTTTCTCTCTACCTTTTTTATTGCTCTCTCTCTCTTTTTATCTTTCTTTCATTTCTTGTTCTCTTTCTTTCTCTACTTTTCTTTCTATTTTTTTTCTCTCTCTCTCTTTAGAAAATAGACATTAAAATTGCTGCCATGTTTTGCATTAACTGTCTAAAACCATACCACCCCTTTGTCCCCTTTTAAGTTAGAATGACCATACCAATGATTATAGATGTCTGTAAGAACATAGTTTGTTGGAATAGCTGATTGCAAAATCTGGTATTTACCAGCTGGAGCGCTTGCTTAGATTAAATGGCACTACTTAGCAACAGCACGACTGTACTTCCAATCACATGTATGACATAAATCCTTTGGTTTGAACAGATTAAGCTAAATAAATGGAGTGACTCTGAGTAACACACGTATTTGTGCAGTAGCAGCTGTTGATGCACAATTCTATTGCTGCCCATTCCAGCACAAGTACATTTGCCCAACTGCTGTGAAATTATGATCAGCTTATCACCCAGCTACACAAAACCTACAGTAATTACATACATTTGTGCAGCAGGGGAACATTGCCTTAGTACTGCATTTTAATATGTCACTTTTATAAATGAAACTTGCCTAAATTGCCGGGTATTGTTCATGCATTCTACAGCATATTGTAATCTTGATACTGTGGTGCATATTTTTGTGAACAAAGAAGGGTGTGAACAATAGCAAGCTTGTAGAGAAAAGTCTCTTTCTTACACATAGCAAGATTAGCAAGGTGGAGAGGAAATCAGTCATTTGGTTGTATTTTAGCGGTTAAAGGGCTCTGGGCAATTCTTGGAGGTAGAACTTAGTATGTTTGGGAGGATTAGCTGAACATGAACTCCTTCTTGCAGATGGTGACATGACTGGTGCTTAGCCATAGCTCATTTAATCCACCACCTGAATGTGCAGGTTTGTATGTGATAATTGATCTAAGCAAGGGGTATAGTACAGTATGGGAAAAATACATTGAAATTCTTTTCACATTTGTATAATAAATTCTCTGCTTAGAATGTTAGAACCGTGCGCTGCAGTGGAGTCTGATTTAACTGACATGGCCTTCCCTTTCAATCTGACTGCTGATATGAGTAGATGAAAACAGAGAACTGATATGAAGACAGAAACCGCCTACTTATTTCAATTGTATTGTTGAAGGAATACATAATTGGATCAAGTGGTATTTTACAGGTAGCTTAATTGCAGCTTTTAGTGCTTGAATATGAGAAATGTGAGCAACTTTGCAGACATGTGCCAACACCACGTACATTAAATTTGTAAAGAGCAGTTCATTGGAGTTTTTTTTTCTTGTATAATCAACAATTGGGATGCAAAGCCAGGCCATACCAGCAAGCTTGGACTTGCTGTAGGCAATTTAGCATCTCTAACCCTGGTGGCAATATGAAATTATATGCACGTCATCTAGTTGACGTTTCTTTCTATGCATACAATAACTTTCCATTGTCTATTGGCAGGTCACAGTTTGCAATGAAATTCCTGGATCCGTCATTTGTTCCAATTACAAACTCTCTGACACAGGAGCTTCAAGAAAAACCAGCAAAATGGACGTTTAATCGTACAGCATTTGCAAGGCAGAGGTTAGTTTCTCATGGTTATGAATAAAATGAGTTCCCACTTCTATTTTGGGCTTATGGTTCACATGGAGAGGTAGTGCCAATCAAGTAATAGCTTACTTGTTTTTGGAGCACTGTATATGGAATCACTGGGTACAGTAATGAGGTGTCCTATCAAGATATTCACTGGATATTTTTGGACAGCTGTTTTTTTTTTTTTTTTTTTTTTTATTGGTCATTTGAGAACCAAATTGTTGCCATCCTTTAGATGCATTGGGGTTATTCATTCCTGGCACCTGCAGGAAAAGTCAGGATGTGCCATGTATTCCTGGCAACCAACGCTGAGTTGCCCATGCAGGACGGTGATCAGGCAGATATAGGAATAAGAATATACATATATTGCAGATGGGACATCGCCTGTCTCTTTCTGCAAAAAGGACCTGATGAAAAACTTGGTAATGTTGAACTGTGGAGCTCTAGTTCCACTAAAACCTCTTGGTTCTGTAAAACAAAAAACAGGCGTCTGATGCATTTTTTACAAAGACTGTTTACACAATCTTGGCTTACAAAGTAACCCTATTGTTACCTTTGTCTCTACTCTTTTTCATTGATCTAAAGAAAGAAGTGATGTCAGCAAGACAAGTAAAATTATTTCCTAAAATGTGTTCTTACTGGAAACCTTTATAATGCTTAGTTTACCTTAATCTGCTCCAATTAACAATTTATTCTCCTTTTTACTTAATTATTATTTTACTTCTATTTAAAATTTTTGACCAAATAGCAGCGTTCAGCTCCAAATTTTTTTTAAGCCGGGTGGGAAGAAATTCTGTACTGTGACCCAACTCTTCAGTAACCACCCAAACTGAAAAGTGCCGGGTGGTGGGCCCACCTAAAAGAGACTGGGGGAACACTGTAATAGTGTTGCTGTTCGAATTTGGGCCAAATGCAAAAGAGGTTGGCAAAGAAAAACTTCAATTTAAGATTGGGAATTCTCAGTTCAAACATTTTACTAAGTTTGGCCAAAGAGACCTCAAGACAAGCCAAGGCAAACTCAAGCAACACAAATTTAGAAACTTTTTTCATTGTTATGCTTTTTTCATTTTTAAATCTTTTTGTTAATTTTTTGAGTGCTCCATCAAAAAGAAAATGCATTGGAATTAAAGCAGCATTATTTTATTTGTAATAACTTAACAATGCATTGTTCTTGGTTCATTTTGAACAACAGGACTCTTTATAGAATATAATGTACATATTTTATTATTATTTTATTAATAATTAATAATAATAATAATAATAATAATAATTTAATAATTAATAATTATTATTGAGCCTGCCTGTAATAAAATGTTTTATTTTTTAAACAAACACTGATCAGAGTAGAAGAAAGTGTGTTTTCCTAAGTTATGTTACACCTGTTTGCCTTTGGATTGCAAAAATAAATTCCAGGAAATATAACCAAAATAAATATTTGTTTGCCCTAGAAATAAATCAGTTGATAATATTATAATGACCAAGTTATTGCTGAATAAACAGAACCCTGACAGACATTTAAAAATTGCTCCTTCCGTATAGGAGTATACAGGTGTGGGAGCTAAAGTAGTTAAAGCAAGCCTCTGAAAAAAATGTGTTGTTCCACGTTTAAAATAGGTCAATAGCTTGGTGTTTTCCCATTTACTATATTAATTGAATGATGATGAGCATGAAAAAGATAACTTTTTTACATGTAGCATCATCACATATTTGATCATAGCGGAACTTTTTTATGTTTTACAAAACATAAGTGGTACAAAAGGTACAAAAGTGTTAAAACTTCTGTAAGGTTCCTGTTAGAGAGATTTTGCTTCACATCTTGTGTGATCACCAAGACAGAAAGTAAGGGGAAAGTAACTAGAAACAAATGTTTGCCTGGAGTTCAACTTTGAAATCCACTCAATGGGCCTGATTTATTAAAGCTCTCCAAGGCTGGAGAGGATACACTTTCATCGGTGAAGCTGGGTGATCCGGCAAACCTGGACCTGGTCCAGGATTCCAAACATTTGCTAGCAAATAGCAAAATACTTTGAAGAAACCCATTTCAGATTTGCCGTATCACCTAGCTTTACTGATGAAAGTGTATCCTGTCCATCCTTGGAGAGCTTTAATAAATCAGGTCCAATGAAACTACATGACAAAATAATCAGAAGATTAAGAGAAAGAAGCAAATTTCTTCTGTAAATATATAGTTTGGTCTCTCTCCTCTCTGTTCTGAGACTTCCTATTGCTTTTGTGGGCTGCCCATCATATATAGAAAACAATATGGTAGCTGATATGACAGAAGAGGTGGAGACCAACTTGATGTGGACAGAAAATATTCAAGATTTGTTTATAAATTTAATTACCTTTACACTGTATGGCTTAAGGTTTATGTTCACCTGACCATCACACCTATATAAGGTTGTCGGTAACCCCATTCTATAATTGCATTGAAGTTTGCAGTTTGGAGTTAGCCCTCACTTTGCAGCTTTACCAGCCCCTCTACTTCTTAGGAGGCCTTGTGACTGTGGTAAAATGTGTCCATTAAGCCAAAAGATGATGGATAAGAAGTTTTGGTTCACACTGAGGCTTTCAACTCATTTCAAAGGTGTACAGTAGAGTTCAGGTCAGGGCTTTCTGTAATCCGCTCTTATTTCCTGCACACCAGAATCAACAAATTATGTACCTGATGTAGCTGTCATGCTTGAATTTTTGGAGATTGGACGGGCACAAATCTCTTCATTGTCCTGGTACCCTGTAGCATTAACAGCACACTTAACTTAAAACACATTAACTCCGAAATGTTTTGGTTACATGGTGTATCCCTGGATCTATTGTTTTGAAATGCAGGTTTTACTACAGGTACAAAGTAAAACTGTTTCCAACAGTCTAATTCACAGTAAGACCTCTTTCAGATGTGTAGGCTTCATACACACGTCAGATGATTCTCGGCTAATATGAGCCACAGGACTCGTCTCGGACAAGAATCTGACGTGTACTGGGGCCGTCTGATGTCGTTCATAGATTCATCCTGGTGGATCCATGAACAAGAGAAGACGAACGACCCCAATGAAACTGAAGGGTGGATAGCACAGTGGGGGTGCCGCTCGCTTTCCCCCCCCCCCCCCCATAGAACAGGACATCGCTGTATGTAGAGCGCTCGTTTATGCATATTTCAGGCGTTTGTCGTTAAAAATAAACACAGCCTAAAACTGCATGGCAGCAAACTGCTGCTGTGCACACAGATGCAAATTGTACTGCAGGTCAATGCATTGCGGTTGCTGTGCAATTCTTCCTCCAGAGACCAGAAGCCACAGGAGGAGTTGGGGGCACAGTTGATCACAGCAGTCTATTGCACATCTGAAATGAGCTTAGAGGCACTAAGTTTGGAAACACTGCAATTCCACAATGAACAGGAGACAAAATTATAAAACTATAAAAAAGCATTTCGTCAGCATTATACAATGTCTAATAAAATACCTGGGACTAATATGTTTGTTTCTTTTACTTGTTAGGCGAGAGATTCTGCAGAATGTGGATGTAATCCGAAATTTTTCTTTGACCAAGAATAGTGTGCGAACTGGACAGCTGATGCATTACGACTATTCCAGTCATAAATATGTCTTTTCTATCAGCAATAACTTCCGATCACTCCTGCCAGACAGTTCACCCATCATGAACAAGCATTACAACATTTGTGCGGTCATAGGAAACAGCGGCATCCTGACAGAAAGCCAGTGTGGAGCTGAAATAGACAGCGCCGACTTTGTTTTTCGATGTAACTTTGCTCCAACGGAAGCTTTTCATAAAGATGTTGGCCGAAAGACCAACTTGACCACTTTTAACCCCAGTATTCTCGAGAAGTATTATAACAATCTTCTGACCATACAAGACCGGAATAACTTTTTCTTGAACTTAAAAAAGCTTGATGGAGCCATATTGTGGATCCCGGCATTTTTCTTCCATACTTCTGCCACAGTCACAAGAACATTAGTGGACTTTTTTGTGGAACATCGTGATCAACTGAAAGTGCAGCTGGCATGGCCTGGAAACATCATGCAGCATGTCAACAGGTAAGAAATATGTTTCTTTTTTGAGTGCAACCGTGTTTTATGGACAATGCTAAGCATCAAACTAAAAGATACAGTAAAACAAAAGGTTATCAGAAACTGAGGGATTTTTTTATATATGGTATCACACTATATCATGCATTGGGGCCGATTTATGAAAGCTCTCATGACCAGAGAAGACAGACTATCATGGGAGAACCTGTGTGATACAGCGAACGTGGAATTAATTTCTTAAAAATGATATGCAGTTATTCTGCAAATATTCATTCTGGGTTTGCTGGATCACCCAGGTTTATGATATGTCTATCACCCATGATAGTCTGTCTTCCGCAGTGTTGCAGAGCTTTAATAAATCAGGACCACTCGGGGGGGGGGGGGGGGGGGGATTTACTGAAGCAAGATTGGCTGTTCATTTACCAAGGTGAATTATTCCCTTGCATTCTCCTGTTTTATAAATGAGAATAAATTCTGCTGACTTCAATCTTTTGAAAGGAAAAAAATGTTTTTTATTGCATGTGATTGAATGTTTTTTGCTAAGTAAATGTTCCCTGCATTTACTAAGCAAATGGATTATCTCTTGCAAGGGGATAACTTAATTTGTAAGTTAAAAGCTTAAATTCCTTTTGTAAATTACCCCCAACATACCTAACAGGGAGACCATCACTTGCCAACTCATATGCTTGCATACAGTACTAAGTGATATTATGATGTCATAACACTTCCTCTTAAGCTACTTCCACAGGTCAGATAATGGCGTGCTCATCTTGGGCAAAAATCTGTACAGCGGCCCTCTAGCGTCAGGACGTATCAGAAATGAGCACTGTTCACTTTTATAGAAGAGAGCACAGTGGGGTGCCGCTTGCTCATCCTTCCCCTCTCTATAGAACAGAATTGTGTGTACAGCGTTCATTTATATATCTGATGCTGGCAGCAAGACCTAATTGGTAAATGATTTCCAGGGATGATTGTCCAATGGTCATCTGACGTCTGCCTGGAGCTTTTGTCTGGCCAGTGCAGCTGTATCTTTCCTCCCCTTGAAACAGTGGTGCTAAGTTATCAATGGAAATCATGAAATCAAACATAGATGTATCAATGCTATAGCAAGGCTGCTTATGCAGAGCATAAATGTAAAAAGATTGCTTATTGTTACATTTTATACAAACAGACTATTTTTTACCTGGGAGTGCCACAATGTAATGTTTTAAATATAGAAATTATATAAAAACAGCTTTTGTGCAGCCCTCTGGGATGGAGAGTGGCTGAAGTTGACCATCAGTGACTTTTTTACAGTACTTTAAGCCTAGTTTTAAATCCGGTTTTCAGAAACCCTGAAGTTGTACTTTATGTTCGAAAGCTACGTCCTGTATATACAACATCCATATGCAGTATTTTCCATATCCCTCAATAAAAAGGAAACAACAAGATTTGTGTTGTTTTTCTATTAATATAAAAAATAAATAAAGCTGATATGTATAACCAAACACCATAATGTACCAAGCTATAAGATCATTTTGTGCAGGAACAAAGTGTTCCAAGCCATTAATGAAAATGTCTTTAAGAACTCATACAGGTAGTCCCCGGGTTACATATGAGATAGGGACTGTATGTTTGTTCTTAAGTTGAATTTGTATGTAAGTCAGAACAGGTACATTATTCGAATAAATGCAATTAGGACAGATGTATGTCTCAACATATTATTAGGCAGCATGGTGTCATTTACTGTATAAAATCTACTGTAAAAAATGCTAATCACAAACAAAGCAAAAAAACAAAAACAAAAAAAAACTGTATGGAGCCTAAACATTCATTACCTTGTGGAGCAAGCTGTGCTTTGATATGCAAAAAGAAACAACTGCAGAGTTTGTCTTGGTCATTAAAGATTTAAAATGCTACAGATCAGCTCAGTCCTTTAGATCACCCACAACCTCAGCTGTGTTTAACAAAAAATTTCTTCTGCAAGTCATGCAAACTGCCCCCTCCCCCCATCAAACCTCCGTCCTGCACACGAGGGAGCAGGGAAGCCCCCGTTCATATCTACGAGTAGTACGTATGTCAGATGTCCTTAACCCGGGGACTACCTGTACTGCATTGTTTTCGGTAGGTTGAGAATGTTTCTTCAATCCTTTTCTTGTCTAGGCTATATATTTATTAGTTAATGAAGTTATTGTGTTTTTTTTTATGAAAAGTTCTTGGGCTACCCAACAAAAAGAAAAACCAAAATGCAATATTTTCTATTGATCAACACTCAAACCCCAGGGTTACTCACTTTTCCCCAGTGTTCTCCCCAGCCCCCTTTAGCTGGGTGAACCACCCGGCACTTTTCAGTAACCACCCAGCTGTTTTTGAGTGGTTACTGAAGAGTTGGGTCACAATACAGGGGCTGCCACCCACCTACAGCTTCCCACCCTGCTTAAAAAAAATGTCTGGGTAAATACTGATTCCCTGTTCCATCACTGGTGCCTCTATCTTCTCCATTCTTTTCTTCTGCATCCTGATCTTCTATCATCATGATTGGCCGGGCTGGGATGACGTAAAGCTATGTCCACACGTTAGATTTTTGTTGTTTTTTTGATCGTGAAAGATCCTTCCCAATGACAAAAGACTGAACAAGCGCTGTACTAACAGTGCTGTTCTGCTCTATGGAAAGGAGAGGGGGGAGAATGACGGAGAGGCACCCCGATTCACTTTCTCCCCTTCACTTGTATTACAGTCCACCAGGACAGATCCATGAATGACGTTGGACAAGCACTGTACACGCACCAGATTCTCGTCTCATACTTGCCCTGAGACGATAATCGGATGAGGATCATCTGACGTGTGTACGTAGCCTAACTCTCACATAGGCATGCGGGAGTTCCTTCAGTCCCGGAACATGCAAGGGAAGCCGGGATTGCAATCAGAAGAGTGCTGTTTCTTTAGATAACTTTTGATCAATACTTTGGTGAAATATTGAACAAACATTGATTTGACAAGTAATTTTTTAGTGATATGTTAACAATCATTATGCGCCAAAATAATACTGACTGAATAATGAAAAAGTGGATAATGCAATGAGTACTTGTGGTCAATGAAAAAAGTTTTTTTTATAGTAATTTACCTTATGTACATCATCTCCTGCATGCCAGCTGAAATGTACCAGCTGATGAAACAGGAAAGAAGAGACACAGGCATATGAGTATTATTAGGGTATTTAGAAGACAATGGGACTGTAAAAGCCACTTTCCACGGAATAGAAATGCATTGAATGTGGGTCATATAGAGATCAAATGCTATAATGGAAATCTGAACTAACTCAAACGCATCCAGTTGAAAGTTCCCTGCAAAAGAAGAACTATTTTACCCTAATGTAGTTGTTCAAAGCTTATAGGAGAGTATGGTGCTTGTGTTCTGACCACATACTGTTGTTCATTCCTTTGACCTCTATATCAATACTGAACACAGCAGTGATGTTGCGACTGGAGAATGGAATCATGGCACGTGGTAGAAATCTGATGTAACCACAAGCCAATAAAGTGGAACCAAACTCTGTGTACACTCACCTGTCAACATTCCATTTCAGGCACTGCCATCGTCTTTCTTACTCTTTTCCTTGTTTAGATGTTCAGCCATCTTGCTTGGTGGGTCCGGGATGACGTAAATCCCGGCAGCAGCAGGGAAATCTGGGATATCTAGGATATGCCAGCTTCAACAAGGGAGTGATCAAGTGAGTATGTTTTATTGCAAAATGGGCATTGGCTTTCCCTTTCTGCAATGAAACCCAGTCTCATGGCAAACTGTTGTTCCACTTTATTATTTATGATTTATTAAAGCTCTCCAAGGCTGGACAGGATTCATTTTCATCAGTGAAGCTGGGTGATTAAGCAAACCTGAAATGGATTTCTTCAAAGTCATTTACTAATTTCTAGCAAATGTTTTCAATCCTGAACCAGATCAATTCCAGGATTGCTGGATTACCCAGCTTCACTGATGAAAGTGTATCTTCTCCAGCTTTGGAGAGCTTTATTAAATCAGGCCCATTGACATGGGTTACAGTGCTGAAAGAGAGAAAATGTAGACAACTTAGGCCATGGAAGAGGAGAGCTTTAATAAATCAGGCCCATTGACAGTTGCAGTGCTGAAATAGAGAAAAGGTAGAAAATTTAGGCCATAGAAGAGGAGAGCTTTTCTTCTGCAGAGACCTGTCTGGAATACTTTAACCATTTTACTGCTATTGTACAGCATGCAATGGGTGAGGATGCCATTTACAAATGCAAAGATGACTCCATCTAAAAGGAAAGAACTTTACTGGTAGATGGAGCCCATTATAGGCTTTTGGTCTTTTTTTTTGAAAAAACAAAGTTATCAATCTCTTTGTTTTGATGTGTCTTTGCACCTTGAAATTATTTGACTTTAAATGTGTTACAAAATATAGTAACGTTTCATTATATAAAATAAGCGCTACCTTGAAAATGTAAATGGAGATACAACAGATAGAAAGGTTAATGGTTGTCACAAACCTGTTGACAATTACAGAGATTGTGTTTTAGTTATGAGACAGCAATAAGCCTTTTACTGTTTTGTGCTGGTTTAATTGTGTTCGCACCTTTAAAATTGTTTCTCACACTTTTATTGTGACAAAAAAGGGTTTGAAGGTGTTTTTGCCAAGACTGAACTCAATGCTAAATGCATATATAGTGGTGAGCATGCACATTCATGCATGGAAATACCAGAAATATGGCAATATGTGAGATTGTTTTGTGTATTCTTTGCCTGCCAACACACTCCTGCCAATATTGTGATCCATAGTTACCGATGTGTTCAGTTTAAAATACAAATCATTTAGCACCACTTTATAAAGAGCTTACAACACACCACAAGCCAATCAGCAGATTTGTATACCTGTTGCAAACATTGCTTGTCCTCTGCAAGGACATGCTCAGTGCAAGTAGATTCATGCATGCATGGGAAAAAGGTAAATTGTATCTAGAAGACATTACTGCATGGATCTACCTTAAAATAAACTGTCTGGCAATATTGCTGGACCTTAATAATTTGTTTTCATTATAATTTCTCTTTTAATACCCTATCATCTGACATGTGAGCCTATCACATGAATAGGAAAGCACATACCTGTGAAGAAGAAACAGATTACTTCTGCACCCATATTGCTGAATGCTGTTCTTATCATGAGAGATTTTCCTCCTCAAGTCCACAGAGATACCAGAACTACTGGGATTGCCAGTCCTTGTGGTTCTTTCTGCTGACCTTCAGTTCCCCGCTGTCTTCTGCAGTGACATAGAGGGCAGCAGGAGGAACTAGTGAGAGCAACAGGGGCTATGAAGATCTACACTCCCAGAGGTGCTGGTTTACCTGTGGACTTTAGAAGACTTTTTCTCATAGAGCATAGGCATAGAGCAATGTTCAGTGGTGCAGCCGAGGCAAATATTTCTGTTTCTTCTTTACAGGTATGTGCTGATGAGTTTTGAATATTCTAACAGCCCATGGACTTGCTGTGTTACTTACAGCCTGTATTACTCTTGTGGTTACTAGTGTAACATGGATCATATATGTATTGGTTTGATCAAGCAAATAAATAGGAACCTTATACAGTCAAAGACAATAAATAGTGGGTTCCATAGTTTGTCCTGAAGCAAGATATTTGCAACAGAGAAAAGGTGATAAGGAGGAATGTTTGCAAGCAAGGGGTGGCAGCCACTGTATTGTTACTCAACTCATCAGTAATGACCCAAAAACAGCCGGGTGGTTGATGAAAAGAGCCGAGTTGTGCGCCCAGCTAAAAGTTTGGGGAGAGCACTGTAATGTGTGTGCAATATGTTGGAGCTGTTATCTTATATCGCATGTCTATACCCATCTTTAATAGAATCCTCCAGGCTTCCTCTTCTACCACAAATACACTCACAGGCCTGGGAGAAGATTGAGGGCACCATGTGTGTACCAGGGCATCATTTTGTATCTAGAAGTAGTTTTTGTACATAAGTAAAATTCAGGTGCTCCTAATTTCCTATGCACTGCATCTTTCAATGAAATCACAAGCAATGTTATCAACTTTGAAATTAAATTCAGCTCAGAGGACTACAAAACACCTCCCCTATAGAAAGATTATCAGGAAAGGGGGTTGTACTTCCGTGGCAATTTTATAGAGCATGAGTTTAAGTATAGCCAACGGCTGTTTAATATGTGAATTTTGCTTTCAGGCAAGGTAGATAACATTTTATATAATCATGCATTTTTAGCATTCCAGCTTGAATAGCATTTTAATGCATTCTAGTGCCATAAAGCTGTGCGTGTAATATTAAATCTGATATATGGTTTTTGTCCTTCTATATCCATGTATTTTAAAGGACACTTTAAGACCAAAATTCCATACAAACAAGGTATTCTCCCCCTTTAAATATATGTTTTATTGCTCATAAGAGCTTTCTGTGAACACAGCAATAATGTCTGACACCTATAGTTTCTTTGATATCTCCATATACGCTGCAAACTGACAAACCGCTATGTGACACATTAATAATCTCCAATTATATTGCCGTTCACTGCTTAACCATTGTCAGATTCTAGCTGCAGTCCTTAAATAAGATTTGGCATTTCATCAAGATGTGTAAGCCCTCCAAATCAGATTTGCCAGTTTTTATTACAACAATCCATCTATTACATTTTTATAGTCCTTTCACACACTGGCTTTTAATTTCATTGCTCGACCTTTATTGAGTCTTTCTTGCCATGGCTTGAGGAAACCATAGCAGGGAATGCCAAAATGGTTGACGTTGGTTTTAAAATGTCATAAAATCCCATCGAATGGCACATGGAATTCGATCTCGGGTAAGAAAAGAATATTGGACTAAAGAGTAGAGCACTGCATAGCCTTTGTAGAGTCCTGATAGGCTTCATTATTGTCCAGGGTCCTAGCAGAGAGATTGCTCCCCCTTCTTGTGGGTTGAGTTTAAAAGTTCATTCACTTACTTGTCTGTGATTTCTCTGCATATTCCTATACAGGGGGCACATAATGCTCTCTTGCCACGGAACTTGCATAGGAATATATTGCTGATGTACCTGACATCAGTGTACAATGCCAGGTATCCCAGCATGCCTCTTACACATATGTGCAGGAATGACATCTTTTCAGCCTGGCCAATCAAGATAACTAAAGACCTGAACTTAGAAAAGGACCAAATAAAGAACAGGTGAATGTAATAAAAAAAATATGAACAGTCAGGTAGGTTTATTTGATTGCAGAAATGACATCACCTGTTCCTTCTCCAATCTAGAACTTGCTTGTTTGCAATTTATTTATTTATTAACTTTAGTTCCATTACAGCAGTCTGCCATTTTTGTGTAAAGAAAGCAATGAAAGCTACTGCCGTTCTGACTTCACTCTTTCCATTCCACATGCTTGTGCCAGGCCAATAAATGTATTTAAACTGGAGAGCAGGTATCAAAATCAAAAATAGCTTTTTAAAATAATAACTAAATAACTAAACACCCCATGATACAAATTGTGGTATTAGAAGGAATAAGGCTAAATACTTAATTGATAGAAAGGAAAGCAAGCATTGCATGGTTTCACTGGTCAGAATAAAACCAAGCTTCTCATGCGGATAGTGTTCTTTGCCATACAGGTATAAAAAACTCCATACAGACAGTATGAATGGTAGGTATAGGACCAGTTATGGCCTGGTGAGACCTTGGTGAGAATAATACAAGCACCCCATACAGATTGTATTCTTGGTTGGGAATAGAACCAAGCACAACATGGGGAGAGTGTCCTTAGTCAGAACTAGAACTTAGCTCCCCATGCAGATAGTATTTTTGATTGGGAATAGAACCAAGCACTCTATGATGAGAGTGTCTTTGGTGGAAAATAGAACTTAGCGCCCGATGCAGATAGTATTCTTGGTAGGGAAGAGAAGCAAGCATTTTATATGAGAAGAAAGTCATTGGTATAGAACCAAGCTTTCTATACAGATAATGCCCTTTGTTGGGAACCAAACATTCCACATGAGAAGGGTGTCCTTGGTGGGGAAAAAAATTAAACAATCCATAAAGATAATGTCATTGGTTGGAATAGAACCAAGCTTTCCATACAGATGGTGTCCCTGGTGAGAACAGAACCAAGCACTTCATACAGATTATGTTCTTGATAGTAACACAACCAAGCACGCCATTCAGATTGTATCCTTTGTAGGAATATAACCAAACACTAAATTCATAAAGTTTTCTTTGTGGGAATAAAACCACAAAGTAAATATAGATAATGTTGAAACAGGATCAAAGTTTGAAATGCTGCAAGGCAAGAGTGTTGGCTTAATATAAATGCAGGCTTTGGTTTATTATAAAAGGTAGTGTTTTTGTATGTATATTTTGTGAATGGCCCCTTGTGCTATGGATCCCCTATATGAAATTCAATAATTCACTTAGAGCCAAACCTCTAACATTTCTATCTCTTTCTGTAGGTATTGGAAAAACAAGCATTTATCACCTAAACGATTGAGCACTGGTATTCTGATGTATACACTGGCCTCATCTATCTGTGATGAAATACACCTCTATGGATTTTGGCCCTTCGGCTGGGACCCAAACACCGGGAAGGATCTACCCTACCATTACTATGACAAAAAAGGAACAAAATTCACCACAAAATGGCAGGAGTCCCACCAACTTCCTGCGGAGTTCAAACTGCTCTACAAGATGCATCGCGAAGGACTAACAAGGTTAACGCTGTCACATTGTGCCTAAAATCGAAACAAGAAACATGAAGTGCCATTGTTCTAAAAGTGCCCAAATGTAATTGAATAGTCATCAAACATAAATGAAAAAAAAATCAAATCAAAAATGTACTCCATGACATAGAATGTAGAATCTTTTACCCATTCCTCGTAATGTAATGTATATGTTAGAGTTTAGCGACCGAGAAATGATCAAATGATCAAATGAACAAAAACTCACAAATCCATATGCTGCTAGGAAGTTATTTCTTGTATTTTATTATCATTTTGGAATATCTGTTACATTGTGATATTCCACTGGGATCATCATAAAAGGTGCAGGCCTGCTAAAACTGATATTTAAAGCATATGTCAAGGCAAAATTTATTCAGCTTTTCATAGCTTAGTTAGATACTTTGGCAAGTTTTTATTCCCCTTTGTGTCTCTGCTGGGTGGAATTACCGCTCTATTAGGCCTAATAGTTATTGTCTCTGATACAAAAAGCTATGGGAAATCCAAAACATTGGATTCGTCACAGAAACAGGAGGTGAGGGGAAAATGCTTCTTTGAGGACACCTGTAGTGGTAACAGTTTTTTAATGCTCACCATACAATCTTACTATACAATCTTCTTTAGATCTACCTACAACTCCACATAGTGCAACATCTAATAATTAAGATCCAGCAGTGCCCACATGATGTCCATTAAATGTAAAATCCTATTATTCCAGAAAACAAAATGAAAACCTAACTCATTCCACCTGAATGCTTTGTAGTAAAAGGCATCTTCCTTCTATCTGGTGCACCTAACTCAACCTTAAGAGAGAAATCCAGCACAGGGCATCTGAGAAATCTTTTCTGAAGTTTACCTAGTGCAAGGACACGTGTGATGAATACAGATTGATTGGATAGTTGAGATAGTTGACTTTGAAATAAACCATTCTAGCTTTGCTTGATCACCTGGGGTTACTGTTGAAAGTATATCCTCTCCAGCATTGGAGAGCTTTAATAAATCAGGCCCCTTGTATCACATATGGTGAGCGTTGGAGGTAATATCCTTCTGCTTTGATAAGATTTCTACCTTCTTCATGTTGTGAGTAAGGAGAATCTTACATGAGACAAAAACTAATGTCTATCTCTGTGCTATCCAAAACCTAAAATTAAACAGGCTTTACAATGAATTGTGTTATCAAAAGGACACTCTGACTTTTTAATCACAAGTTTGTTATATTTCTTGGGACAGTAGTAGGGTCCTCATATGCATAGTTCCCAGCTCCCTTGACCTGCCACTCTGTCTTTAGGGGGTCTCAGTCCTCCTGGTGAATTTTCAATACTGACAAGTAAACTCATGAAAGGAGAGCAGTGTTCCCCCCAGACCCTTTTAGCTGGGTGCACTACCCTTCACTTTTCAGTAACCACCTGGCTGCTTTTTGATGGTTACTGAAGAGATCAGTCTAAACACAGGGGCCGCCTACAATTTCTTTGCACCCAGCTTAAAAAAAATTCTGGGGAGAACTGGAAATCTTACACATAAAAGCCTATTGCTATCTAGTTGCAGCTGAAATATCAGTTTTTGGAGGATTTACCCTTAATTTTCATACCAGCAGCAGAACATATGTATTTATTTTGTGTCATTTTGGTTTGGTTTGCAGATTGTGAAAATCATTTTTTTCAGTTCACCATTTTATGCAAGCTTTATTGTGAAAGTGCAAAACATTTCTCATTTGCACAATTCTGTAACCTGTATGTATTCAGCATTCTAGGAAGGTTGTTTTCTTGTTATCATGTGATTGTTTGGGGTGCATTTATTAATATTTCTTAGATGGCAATTTGTAATTGTCATTAAAGGGCCATTACAGACCAGCAAACCTGAGCTACAAGTTACCTTATATAAACAGAAATGAAAAAAGTTCTACAGGCTAATGTGATAACTTCCATTTAATGCAAATGTATATTCCATGAAGAAGGGTTTTTCAAGCTGTAGTGTCTGTCATTGCATGCAATTCCCAATATATTTAATTCACCTTCTACCAAACTCAAACCAGCTAAAATCCCAAATCATATAAGGAGAGAGACATAGGCACTGGCCTTTTAGCTGGAATAGTAGATGCAAAGCTACAACACCTATTGTCAATACAAATAAGCATTAAATAAAAATTGATATACTGGTGCTATAATTCCATAAAATATCTTTAAAACGAAATATAATTTGGATCAGAATAGCTCATAATTTGGGATCAGCCAGAAATGCATATTGTATCAGGTAGTACTTTTTCTTGAGTTTCACCAACAATGTGATGAATCTGAAGTCTTCTGCTTATAGGTTTTGGCAGTGTAATTTTATTTGCTTGGTGGTAGGTTGGGGCTGTACACAAATGATCATACTAACTTCAGACATGGAAGAGCAGGCCGAGAAAACTGGATCTTACGCTTAAGGCTGAGCTAAAAAAGATTTTTCTTGTAGGAAGCACCATTATAATATTATATTATATTTTAATGGTATATATATACCTATTTAGAGGTGTTGCTGTAAATCTGTAAAGTTGTATCAGTCTTGGAATGAGATGGATGAATTATTTAAAAAAATATAAAAGGAATAGCTTTTGGCACATGTTTTGGGCCATAGCATCTCTGTTAAAGGGAAGAATAAGCCAATCTTAATGCTCCCTTTTAACAGAGATCACATACTCAAATGCCAACACTGGTCACATGAGCAGGAAAAAGCCCAGCGTAGTATTGTAACCTATTGTAATCCTTTTATCAGCCTTTTTTGCCTATTTTATCAGAACCGTTAAAAAAACACAATGAACTCATCAGTTTCTGAAATCTCTATACACAATCACCTCATCATTTTTGCTCCTATCCCTACAATTTATAGATAGCTATATATTCAGGTCCAGATATTTAGTCTGGGACCTAATATGAAAATTGTTGCATTTCTTCCATTATATTATGCTGAATGATGTGATTTATAGAAGATATAAACCAAGATTTCAATTGTATCTAGCTAAAATGCTGAGATAGAATATTAGATAACCATTCTTAAAAAAGGTAACAAAAAATGCCTTCTATGTAGTTTTATTGGCAGTTACATGACTTCCTGTCTTTAGCTTCTGGTGCTGGTACAGCACTGCATGAAGGAGAACCTGGACATGGACACTGTCCATTTATCTGTGCACCAGCATGTGCATGCAAGATTGACAAAACCATGATACCTTATAATGCATAAGCCAGCCTTGTTCCCAAATAGGAAGTGGCATTAAAAGCCAAAAAGAATAAAAAAAACAATAGAACAGCTGTACAACAACGGGGTAGCTAAAACAATGAAGGACAATGATAAATAGAGTGTTACCTGGTCCACCAGCGTCTTTCTTTGCGATCCCCATCCTCTCATATGCTCCGGCGAGCGTCCTCCACATTTGATGAGTCACCCGGGAGTTCCCGGTGACGGTGCGTGCGGCTGTTGCGTTGGGGTTATGGTGAGAGTTTCAAATTATTTTGTATTGCATTCAATACAAAATAACTGTATTGAATGCAATACAGTGTTTTTTTTATAATTTTATTTAATTTATTATTTCGCCATGATTTTGTTTCAAACTTTAATATACTCATACTATTATATTATACTGTAAAATAAATTTTCATGAAAAACAATGTACCGCTTTTAGACAAATTAATCCAGACAAATAAAACCGCCCAGGAGGTTAATGAAAATTGTACTTTTGTAGAATAATACCTCTGGGGCATATGTATAAGTGACATAACTAAGAGCAGCCTGAGCCAGGCTAAGCCTCTCATGTTTGCAAGTGCTAACAAAGTACCTGTTATTTTGAACCTAATGGGAAGATGATATAACCCCTCTTCCATGTGACAATTCATAGGTAGGCCAGTAAATCCAAGCATACCCATAAACACTGTGTATTTCCCAGTGGCAGCCTCAGAAGAAGGAATTGTGGAGGAGCACTTGCGAGGTGGGAATAAAAGAGGGAAGAGAGGCAACACAGTGTGAGCTTGCTCGTGGCAGCAGTTTAAAATAAGGCAGCACAAGTTTAGTTTCTCAAACAGTTCACAAATAGTGTCTATAACACAGGCAGGTTAACACAATGTGAAAAAAACAACAAAACAAATCCTAGCCCGGCTGGCCAACTAACTTAATGGTTAGTTCCCCCTCTGGTTAATCATACAGTCTAAACAAGTCCTTTTGCATAAACCAATATTGATTTCTTACTTTTGAAGTGTTTTCCCTCCTGAGCTATTCTACCTTCAGGTTTTGGGAAACCACTGAGCTCCTTGCAGTCTGGTCCTGTGCATTCTAAATAGAGCACCCGGCTGAGTAAATTCCAGGGAAAAACCCAAACATGGTTCGGGTGGCCAAAGACCTCACAAGGACCCCTTTTTATAAAAGCCAACTGTCTGGCAGACACAGAAATCCCTGGAACCTTTAACAAAAAAATCAGCTTAGTCTGACACTATATACATCCCATCCAAGACTTTTCCAGCCTTTTTGCTCAGAATGGGCAAGACACCATGTCACATGACATGTTACCTTCAAACTAAACCATAATTTCATCTGTTGCCAGATTTAGCATTATTTTCATTAATTTTTTAGGCAGGACAGCATCATTTGGTCACATGAGTCTGTACTCTTCAAGATCCTTCTCTTTGCTATGGAATAGAGTTTCAATGGAGTGAAGGAATTGGTGCCTACATTTTCAAAAGCTCTGATTCCAGGCCATCAATCATATAATAAGTTAAAAGTCTACAGTGGCTAAGACAAGCTAGAACCACAATAGCTTGGTCTACAATGGCTAGTATAATCTAGAACCAGAATAGCTAGGTCTACAATGGCTGGGATAATCTAGAAACAGAATAGCTAGGTCTACAATGGCTAAGGTCTACAATGGCTGGGATAATCTAGAAACAGAATAGCTAGGTCTACAATGGCTAGTATAATCTAGAACCAGAATAGCTAGGTCTACAATGGCTAGAATAATCTAGAACCAGAATAGCTATGTCTACAATGTCTAGGATAATCTAGAACCAGAATAGCTAGGCCTACAATGGCTCGGATAATCGAGAACCACATGGCAAAGATGTGTCTCTTGCGCCAATTAAAAAGCACAGTCTTTACATTTGAACAGAGCATATATCTTTAGCTTAATAAATGCAAGGTCCAGCCAGTTACTATAAGCTACTGGTGCTTTGTGCACCCACAGATTGTCGTGAACACAGCTTTTGGTCGTTCTGCTGATGTAAATGTGAATATATTTTGTTCTTAGAATGTAGCAGTTGACTCGTATATTTTTACAGTGTCAATATGGGCATTAGATTTGGTTTTCATGATACATATTCCATGTTCTTACAGGTAAGACTGAAGTTGTTATATACATTGTAAACTAGTGAGCCAGCAGTGTAAATGCTTTAAAGCAGAACTCCCGAAAAACAGGTAATTATTTATTCTGAAATACATAAATGCTTTGTTTTAGATTAGTTTTAATTCTGTTCAGTCATTCTTGTCATTCACTCATCTTGGTAACCCTTCTATTGTTACTTGCCTGTTCAAATGGTCAACAAATATTGTCCTGACAGGGATAAAGTCTTTCATGTGTGCTGTGGGCAGCCTGATGACCTCCTGCTCCAGTCTTTGGGCCTGACAACATGTTAAAGTGACAGCACAGTGCAAAGCAAAAGAGACTGATTGCCTCACAGTAAAGAACCTTTCATTTTTAGTTTAATGCCCACATTGCAGAGGAGGGGGTTAACTATGGTATAGTTTCAGGGAGTTATAGCTGCAGAATTTCAAAATACATTCAATTATTTTATGGAAAAGTGTGCATTCCACATGTAGATCTCATGTACAAAGCTTAAACACCTCCTTGTAGTCCTAATGGCTACCCAAACTCATCCCTATTGACCAGTAAATCTATATGTCTATATCATATGTGTGTGAAATGGAACTAGGAATTGAGGGGGAGAGTGGAAGTAGCAAGCAGCAGGGGTAATAGGGAAGTTGAAAGATACAGAAGCTGGGAGATCCTTGTACTTATTTCTCTCCAGCAAGGAGAACAGTGAGCAGCACAGTGATACCATCACCAAATCTCACACAATACCTGTGGGATCTAGCAGTCAGAGTCAGCAGATATCTCACGATGCAAATAAACAGCAATGAGACTCAAGGCACAGAAGTGACAGGTATCACTGTGCTTTTTTTGAAAATCAAGACAAATGGTACAAAACATAGGCTTATTTAATGTATGTGTGTGTGTGTGTATATATATTTTGCTTTTCAGCTCCAATCTAACTGGTGTAATCAAGAACTGGCTGAACAGAACATTTCAGTTGCACAGTAGCTATAGTTTCCAGAAAAAAAACATAACTGGAGTTCCTCTGTAAATCCTTTTTTTTTTTAAAGAAAGCGAGACTGATGGACTGTGATAATAGGTCAGGAATTTAGCCAAATGGGTAATATTTTTGATGGAACAAAGAATTTAAATTTGCTATTTCACCTTAAAAAAATCTCTACCTTTGGCCATTCATGGCTTTGTAGTGCACAGCAGTTCAGAGAGCTTCCAGCTGTTCTGAACCCTCAAATAGACATGCAAAGTTGCTGTGGTGATGATGTTGGTACAAAGCTTTTTAAATAAATATTATAACAATTTTTAATATAAGGCTTTTTTACTAATCAGTTATTTAATGAGCTGTGATGGTCATAAGGAAGAAATAACATTAATAGCCAAATATTTTGGCAAGCCATAAAGAACAATGTGCATAGAATGTGCACACACTTACACTAGCACACATACCCTGGTGAGCAGTTAAAGGGGATTCAAATTTAAAGTGGGTGAAATGGAATTCCGTGGCTGTGCAGTGGTTTTCAGAAATCCTCCAATACAGCAGCTTTCCCATCAGGACAGGTCAAATATATCTGGTATGAAAAGCTGTCTTTAGCTTGTAACAGCTCAGATATGCTTTTCAGCCAGAGGTGAGTGTAGCTGTAGAAGCTTCACTTGGACCCCTGGAACTCTGCAATTGGGGTAGACCCCACTGTACATTGCTATTTAATAATATACAACCCCTTTAGAAAGAATGTGTTTAAATCAGGCTACACTTGCATGTTTATGTCTCATATATATATACAGAGGTTTCTGTTGAACTGATTTTGATGGTGTAAAGTGCAAAAGTGACATCAACCTACATAAGTCCATTAACAATGCTAAAGTGAACCATTGTCTTTATGTGTGGACGCGGTTAAAAGAATGTAGTAGCAGAGCTTGTGCTGTTTTAACCGGAGTTTTCTTCACAACATGGCTCTGCAGCATTTAATGCACAAAGTAGGTGACTCATTTGCATACACTACCTTCTGCATGGGTTCACTTTAAGCACACAGATTCATTTATGCAAGATTGCACAGCACAATATTACCATTGTCAGCTTCTTTGTGAATGTCCAATGATCTCTATCAATTTTACCTGTACAGTTAGGGTAAGTTGTGCCACAATGATCTTTATGATGTGACATTCACCAATCATCACAAAAAGGCCATATTAAATTAAAGTGTTATTTATAGCAGAAGTGCTAATGTACATATCTTGTTGAGTCTGGACTATCTATTTCTTATATTGTAGAGGTAATCTACCTATTTATTGTATTAGTATTTTGTGAATAAACATTGGCAGTGATTCACTTTACATCTTTCGGTTTAGTAATTGGTCGATGTAATGTGCCTGCAACTTGAAATTGTGCCAAAACACAGTGATTAATGCATTGTTTTTAATAATAAAAGTTCAATTGTGCATATTTGCGACTGATCATTATTCACACAGAGCAAACAAGGGTATGTTAGGCATCATGGTTATCTAGTGCAGTGTTTCTCAACCTTTTTACCAAGGAGGAACCCATGAAATAATACGCAAATTATTATTACGATTAATTATAAACACTAAACAGTAATTATGATTACAATATCCATAGCTCACAGTACTGTGGTGGTTAGTGAGAAAAATTCCTCCTACATTGCTGGCCATTGGGAAAAATGTCACCTTTACAGCCAAAATAAACATTGGTGTCAGTGATATCTGACCTGAGTGTCACAAATTGCTTATTGCTCAAGGAACCCCAACCTCTGGAGGAACCCTGGGGATTCACTGAAACCTGGTTGAGAAACACTGATTTACTTTCGTCTGCTATTATTCTTATTCTTTTCCTAGTGTTTAGTGAGTCACTGATCTGGAACATATATGCAGATAGCAAAGCGGGTACTCCTGAGCTACAACTTGTTCCAGATCAGTAGCTAGAGAAAAATCATAGGAATTGGCGTATGATCTCTCCATGGTGCTGCCTACTACAGCTTCAAATTTAGGCCAATAAAAGACCATGTTGCAATGGTACATGGTACCAGACAGAATCGCCAAACATAACCCACAGGCTTCCTTTCTTTGCATCCAGGACGAAAATGGACAACGCTGGTTCTGCTTAAAGGTGGGAAGATTTTGGACTTTACAACTTCATATTTTTTGATAAATCTTCTAAATAAAATTGGATAAATCTAGGGTGCCTGACAGTGCTCTGTTTAATAGGTTATGATTACCTCTACCAAAACCTCTCACATTGGTAATATTATATGTTTTTCTGGCAGCTTGTATTGCTATAGCTAAATTCTGGAAGACGCTCACACCCTCTCTAGAATCAAAACCAAGTTAAACTGGATAATGATCAATGATAAATTAGCATGTTCAGTTCATAATTGTCTTGGGATCTTCCATGAACTAAATACAATTCTAGCTAATGGTCACCAAGATATTGGAAGTTCCAGTTCCCTTTGTTTGTCCTCCCCCCTTATTTATTTCCTATCCCATACCATTTAGCATTTTATGAGTCTTTGGACGCTTTACATCTGTTTTTTATTGTTTTGTTTTTTTGTTTTTACTAATGACATTTTCTTTTTTTAATTTTGTATGGAATAAAGTATTTATTGAGGGTTTCCCCAGTACTATTTATTCTCTGTTATAACATTTGATTTCTTTTTTTTTTTTTTGAGTGTTTTGTTATACATTTATCTTTATGACCCATTCATACTTGCAGTTGACCTCGGTGTTGTACCACAGGCTTGAGCTTGCTCCCAATTGCTCTCATTCAACCAAATAGAATAATTGAGAACCACTTGCGTTTGCATGTAAATGTGGTTGCAGTGTAGTTGCAGCATGTTTTCTGGAAACTACATGTCTTTTCTGCCTCCTTAATTTGCAGCTTACTGCTCCTGGGTGCAAAGCATCATTTTGCTATTTCCCTGAGAGTAACTTACTGTCTGTTTGCAACTGCAAAAAGGAGAAGAGCCTAATTTATTTGTTGTGCTATCTTTACAAATGTTAAAAAATACCAATAAAGCAGGATTTAAAGTGATAGCCCGGGATCATCCAAATCGAAGTTTAGTTGACATTGTCAGATTTGTTTTAGCTATGTTTTAAAAGGTCCTTTTTAAAGGGTAACTTTATGAAAGGTATGAATTATGCTTTTGGGCTTTATTTAAAAAACAGGCAACCAGACATTGGTGGCCATTGGAACACATGTACCTGAAAGATTCCCTCTTGGGAATGTTTGAGGTTTTGGCAGATTCCTTGTTTTATAAATGTGGCCTATTGTGTAACTTTTTGTTTTACTTTTTTTATTTGTCAGGATCCCCAATGGCTAAATCTTCGCACCAGAATTCCTGGCTATGTTTGCACTGTTTTGAAGTCTGCACCAGATCTCAATAATAAAGAGACTCATTTACCAAAACAGCAAAAACAATGTTTTTACATTAAATTTTGTTTATTATACAAATAGTTTAATAACCAAGATCATTCATGAAAAAATATACAACCCTTTATTTTTTTTAATGATTGAAACTCACCTAAATGCCTCTTGTAGCTTCTGATCAGATCTTTGTTGTGTTTAGGGGATATAAGGTACATTCTTGTATGTAGAACTCTTACTTCATGTGTATTTCTGTGATGTGTGATGTGATCATACCACAGAATTTCGGTGTGATTCAGATCAGGACTGTTCGATGTGTAACTTCTTTTGCCTTAGCCAGAGTATTTTCAATTTGCGTGACTTTCAGTACGAGTGTAAGAATGACTTTGAAAAGGAGTCCAGTGTAGTTAAGGACCAAAATAAACTCCTGCTTTGCGGCCGGAGGGGGTAAATCGCACCACAGACAACAAGATTTGCACAAGGCTGCAGTGCAGATTTTCAGAACACAAATGTTCTGGCCAAAAGGGACACGTCGCTTTTGCAAATAGGGCCGCCATCTGCAGCAGCCATTTGCAAAAAAGGGTACTAAACTCTCTTGTTTATTTGAATGGAAGTTGATGGACTGCAGTTGAGCTTGCGGCAGACCTCTCAAACTCACTAGAGGTGTGAAATGGCCATAAGAGCCTAGCAAAACAAATACTTCTTTAAAACATTGTTCTTTAAAACAATCCTTGTATGAACATGTGACCTTTCTATGTACTGTGCCATTCAACCGTTTGCAAGAGCTGCTTAGTTACTTAACTAAAATCAAGTACTTTCTGGCAGAAAGGCAAACCAGAGGAAGGCAGTGGAATGGAACTGGATGCAAGCAGCCAATTATGCAGGAAGAAAAGGTTAGTAACTTGGTAAGTTTTTTTTTTTAATGTGTTTCTGTTGAACAAAATCACAAAAGCACACAAACCTGTCTGTGCAATACCGGTGGCTGTAGTGTACCAGGCTATTTTCATTTTGTCTGTAATCTGGTGATCCTGAAACACCCCTGTTGGTAAGGCAGGAACACCCCCGCACCTCACTTATATTTGTGTCTATTTGAACACCTTCAAAAATCAGAAGATTAGAAAAGAAAAATTTAAGAACTGAGAAGTTTCCTACAGCAACCATTCAGATTCTAATATGCTTTAGAAGTATGAATGTGTGGTGTTGCAGAGGAACTTCTACAACACATACTTATCACTGGCACCAAGAATTACACTTTTGGTGTCATAAGGGGTCATGACCCAGTGCAATAAGCAGGTTGGCTGTCATAAGGGTGGTGTGATGTGCACATTAAATTGTATGCTAGTTTACTTTATCACATTATTCTTTATGATATTTGAAAACATTACAAGTTTACTTTAAGAATTGACATTATTCTGGTAATCAAAGATATAAAAACATTTCCTTAGTAGTAGAACAAAAATTCTGCAAGCATCAGTAGGAATTAGTTCTACCCAACCCCCCCCAATATGGCAAAATCAAGCATGAAGCATGTTGCAGACAGATATTTACAAGGTAAAATGTGCCGGCTATGATGCCATTGCATTTTCTTTACCAGTACCCTGTGCTGAATGTACCATACATTTTCTTCCCCTAATCTGTACCCTGTGCTGTAAGTGGCATACTCCAAACCACTTCACTTTGTACTCTTTGCTGGATATGACATACTCTAGATGGACCAATTGGGCCTGATTTAATAAAGCGCTCCACGGCTGGAGAGGATACACTTTCATCAGTGCAGCTAGGTGATCCAGCAAACCTGAAATGGATTTCTTCAAAGTTTTTTGTTATTTGCTAGCAAATGTTTTGAATCCTGGACCAGATCCATACCAGGATTGCTGATTACTGATGAAAGTGTATCCTTTCCAGCCTTGGAGAGCTTTAATAAATCAGGTCCATTCTGTCTATGTGGATATATTGAATGCTTACTTTATAATGCAAACTTCTAACAGTGTATGACCGGCTATATAGGACTGTGCTGGGTGTCTGAGCACTCACTTGCCACACATTTTCACTGTCAAACAGGAGCAAAGTAAATGAGATTTCCTCAGGGCAGACAGAGACTGTGAGAAAAAAAACATTGGTTGTATTACCTTTCTCTGCTCTACATAATTGCAATAACTCATAACTGATTGTGTCCTAGGATGGAGAGATTTGCACCATTTGTTCCTATCCTGTGACCAGTCGGAAGCTGAAACTGTAAATCTGTCCAGTAAGCATCAATCCCAACAAAAAGCAAAGATTCTTACTCTTTCCTATTTGGACCAAAGATAAAAAATGTTAAAAACTGAAGCTTTGCTATAAAGCAAGTGTGCCCCGTAATGAATATGGGGGTCAGTGGATGAAACCACAGCATTCAGTAGGAGCTAGGCATATATGATAGACCTGCAAGTGTGTTAAATGCTAGAGATTTAATTTCCTTATCTCTATCAAAAAGGAAATATTTAAATATGGGCAACAGGATGGGTTAAGTATTATAATGCATCTTTAAGAAGTATTTTATATTCACATCTAGGTTTCTTTGCCCTTCATGGGTTGACCAACATAGACACATCTGTAGCCTTTCCCATAATCTTTTATTTCTGTTACAATGAACCACAACTACTTTACCATGGGTGGGTCGGATTTGATTGTATTTAAGGTCACAAGCAACCAACCCTCTGTTTCCACTTCCCTTTATTTTTTAGCTGATTGTCTGCTGCAGAACGACAGGTGCACTTCAACATCACCGAGACATTGTCCATCAACCAGGCTCATTCTAGTTTTTGTTAAATATTTTATAACACCGTTATAAAGTTATCAGTCTGCAGTTCCCAGAGTCTAAAGCTATTGTTGGCCTCAGAGCTCAGAATTTTCTCACACTTCCTGATTTCCATTCTTTCTATGCCAACAATTAGCTCATTAAGGACATTGTTCTCTAAGGGTTCTTTGGAGCAAGATCTAGCAGCAGTGCTGACCATACAGGTCATGAATATATCAGTCCTTTACATTTCCATCACTTAAAACCTCTCAACAGGCTTGCTTTTTAGTTATAATATTGATTTGAGAAATTCTGCCTATGACCTTTCAGCTTTTCCATCGCCCTTGTTTGTTTAATGCCACTAAGCCCTGTGCTTTATATGCTCGGGAGGTCTGCAGTTATCTTTCTTGGTTCCTCAGCTCTATCGGAAAAAAGATACTTTCTTCTCTGCTTTGAAGTACTTTTCCAACAAAGATGGGATTGTATAAGCCAGTTGGGACTCCCTATGAAAACAATGCATGACTATCGGTTTGTTTAGCTAATAAGGGTCCTAGCTGAAGTCAATTCTGCCTTAGGCTTTTGGAGGGAACATGCCTTGGGCTATAATTATACTGCCACACATGCTCAAGTCCTTATATGCTCATGTGCAAAATTCTTTTGGCTTTTTGGCATTCATTTTTCAAGCAGAAAAATAGGGTTGAAGTAACTGCGGCAATAGCAGTAAACAAAAAATGGGCATTTTGTCAAGAAAAGTTTGCAGGGAACTTCTATAATGTTTAACTTAAGTTCTCCTGTAAAGTGCTTTTCCTGATACATGACTGCACCAAAACACTGCGAGAAAGTGGTGTGTGGTGGATTTTAGAATGTTCAAGATAGTAATGGATGCAGGGAGGGGTTTTTGGCAAATAATAATAATGTATTGAACGATAAGTTTTTCAAAACACAATACAAAATATAGGTATCCTGTTTAACCACAGTCAACTTCTTGTGGTCTTGTTAACAGGAAATAATACACGTTATTAGGCCCTAAAGGGCGCTATACATATGTCATATATACCATGATCCATACATACATCACCATATGAGTAATCAAATATAAACTCGTTCGTATTAACCATAATACCCAACGCGTTTCGCCCTTCTTAGCTTCTTCAGGGGTAGTGGTAAGTCAACGAAAGTTTTTACACATAAGTGGTTCAAGTCACCTAGCTTCATAAATATACACATATATATTAATGATAAAGATTATAGCAGGTTCTAATATGTTCATAGTATTTATAGCAAGATATATAATATATCCTAATCAGGATCAAAACCAAAAAAATATTGAGTTTTTTGTATTCTTGACTAATAGTATAAAGCAAACATTTTGAAGAAGGTTGGCTAGTCAGTATATAGACATACCTTTCACAATGAGTTTTAAGTGATTGTCTAGTTTTTAATAAGGCCTGTAGGGCAAACAATTTTTTTTAAATCTTCATAGAGGATAGATCAAAATAAAATAAAATAAAAATAAAAGCGAGACTTAAAGGGTTTAAAGATGGTTATGTCCTGACAGATATGGTAATGAGAACCAAAGTTCAGCAGTTTCCGAAAGAATTGAAGGTTAGTCAAAAAGACAGAATTTGCATGAGAGGAAAGGTGTTGGATCTAAGGGAATTTTGAATGTTAACTATTAAGTAATCCTGAAATAGCCCAATTATGTAATGGAAGTATGTTAAAACGTTTTAGTAAAATGGTAGACCTACCTGTAGGTAGATGATGTAATATTCATAATCAGTTCAGGTATAGTAGTATTAAAAGTAAACGTAACTAATTTTGAGTAGGGAAGCCCGTGTTGAGAGCTACCAGTGTTGGGACGGATGAATCCCACAGATCAGCTTCCATGTGTGAGTCTTCTAAAATAAAAGTTCATTAGGTATAGGCTTTTGAGAATATATCAGCAATAGGTGGAAGTTTTTATAAAAACATACCTTGGAAGCATACAGCTGGCAGCCAGTGTGCAGAAGGAATCCCTGCAGCGCCGTCCTTCCGAATACTTGCGCATGTGCATGTATGCAAGGTGGGGAAGCCCGCGACAGCTGACTGGATGACATGGGCATGGGTGGCAGTGCCTAGGGAATGCCTACTCATGCCCTGTCAGTGAGTGAAGAGAGCAGGCCCGCCTATTCCCAGCTCAGTGCTGCGACTGGTCACAGACGGGTCCCAGCCCAGCATCCCTGTCTAATGAGACGGGGATAGGCGGATATAGCCCCAAAAGGAGAGGGAGTATCCATCTTAAATGGCACTCCTAAAATAGAGTGCCCCCGTCCCCGCAAGTCGGGTGCATGCTTGAAGATATATTGTTGTTTGTTTAAATGGGCTAGTGAATTAAGATGAGAAGAAGAGGAAATTTAGCGCTACCTTGTTAGGGAGAAAAAATAAGTGTAGGTTACAGTAGTTAAAAATCATATAGAATATAGAAATGTGTCAGAGTGGTATACAAAATATATAATCCAAGAAATCGGTAAAGTAAACCGAAGGTCAAAAATTAAACATTAGTGCATGATGTACCTTACATCCTACCATTGTTACACTGGCAGACTATATGAACATACATAAACAATATTATTAAACATGGCAATCCTATTACGTGTAGGAGAGAAGGTGTAGGGTAATTGAATATCATATTTAAAGGGAGAGCAATGTTTAAAGGAATGGTTTGAAACTAAAAGCATCATTTAACCCCAGATGGTGATTGGCTTTCAGTAGAAAGATCCACTTAGTTTGTTGTTGAAGTCCCCACCTCTAGGGTTGAGAAGTACTTGTTCAAGTGCTGCAAAAGTAAATATTATTATTATTATTATTATTATTATTAATAAACAGGATTTATATAGAGCCAACATATTACGCAGCGCTGTACATTAAATAGGGATTGCAAATGACAGACTAATACAGACAGTGATACAGGAGGAGAGGACCCTGCCCCGAAGAGCTTACAATCTAGTAGGTGGGGAATTTCACACACAATAGGATGGGAGATATGTAGTGGTGGGAAGTAGTGATGGTTTCAATTGACAGAAGAAGCCGGGTAGGCAAGTTTGAAAAAATGGGTTTTGAGCGCTCTTTTAAATGAGCAGAAAGTAGGAGCAAGCCGAATAGGATGAGGAAGACCATTCCAGAGAGTTTGAGCTCTAGAGAAGTCTTGTATCCGTGCATGTGATGAGGTTATGAGTGAGGAAGTCATTAGTAGGTCATTGGAGGAGCGGAGAGAGCGGCATGGGGAGTATTTTTTAACCATGTCAGAAAGGTGAGTGGGACAATAACTGTGGAGGGATTTGAAGGCAAAGCACAGGAGCTTAAATTTGATTCTAAGGTGAAATGGAAGCCAATGGAGAGAACTACAAAGAGATGCAGCAGAGGAGGAGCGGAGGGAAGGATGGATGAGTCTGGCTGCAGCATTCATGATAGATTGTAGAGGTGAGAGTCGGGTTAGTGGAATACCAGCGAGAAGGATGTTACAGTAGTCCAGACGGGAGATGATAAGAGCATGTACAAGGAGTTTGGTGGTCTCAGGGCACAGGTAGGGGCGGATTTTGGAGATGTTGCGTAGGTGAAAGTGACAGGACCTGGAAATGTTCTGAATATGGGGGGTGAATGAGAGGACCGAGTCAAAGGTGACACCAAGACAACGTGCCTGAGGGGAGGGCCGAATAACAGTGTTGTTAACAGTTAGATATATGTCAGGGGGGGATTTGGAATTTGAGGGGGGTGGGATGATGATGAGTTCTGTTTTATCCAGGTTGAGTTTCAGGAATCGGTCAGACATCCATGATGAGATGGCTGACAGGCAGCATGAGATTTTATCCAGGACTGAGGGAGACAGGTCAGGGGTGGACAGATAAATTTGAGTGTCATCAGCATACAGATGGTATTGTAAGCCAAAGAAGGATATAAGACTACCCAGAGAGGAGGTGTACAGAGAAAAGAGAACCGGTCAAGTAATACTATGGGTGTCAAAAATGTGTGTAGTACCTACATGGTAACTAATTGGAGTTACCATTTTGCCATTTTTAATTGAGTATATATGTTCAAAGAATAGTGCACAAAGAATAGTGCACATGAGCATAGAATAATGTATATGATTCCCATTGATTGGCAGTTCACATGATAGTTCAATTTGTGAACTGAGCCATTTGGTAAATGTAATATCTGGTTTTCATGGATCCATTTGCATTGGCTGCATTGGCCACATTGATCTATCCTCTATAAAAATTTAAAAAAAACATTTGCCCTACAGGCCCCATTAAAAAATAGACAATCACTTAAAACCCATTGTGAAAGGCATGTTTATATACTGACTAGCCAACCTCCTTCAAATTGTTTGCTTTATACTATTGGTCAAGAATACAAAAAAACTTAATATTTTTTGGTTTTGAAAGAAAGCATCTTCCTGCTTGTTCATCATTTATTCCATGGATCTGTGCATTCTCCTTTATCCTGCTACTTCTTGATCATTACCACGCCAGTCATCAGATCACTGTTCACTCCGGAAGTGAGCGAGGCAGTGGAAACCATGCCTAGTCTCCACCAAGATGGCCACCTCTGCACAATGACACAGTATGGACCAAAGCATTGTAGGTTGCTCCTGAGCAAAAAGTCACCTACAGGGAACCTACAGACAATAATAGTAACTGGCACTTTGCTCCCCCAAATTATAGGTCTTCCATTAAGTGTGCCTAATATTTCTTTACTAGTTTTGTATACAATGATAAATGGATATAACATTTGTCTAATGTTATTGCTGCATAGCTGACCATAAGAAATTAGAAGATTTGCATTTTTTGCTATTTAGGTGACCAATGACCAAGAAAATATCTCAATGGGTACACCCGTTTTGCAGACTTTTCCTTTACTTTGCTAATATTTTCTTTTAATTCCTGATATGTATTCAGAGTAGGTTATGAGAAAACTTCCTAAATGTTTCTAAATGACTGCATAAAATGTCAAGCTAAAAATGTTGGGGAGTGTTTAGGACTTCTTTGGAATGTTTACTGCCATCTAGGACTCCTTCACTTTCTGTCATGCTGATAATGGTTTTACAGTGAAAGCAGTAAAGAAAATCTAAAACAGGGACAGATACAAACCTGACAGGTGTACTTAAAAAATATTATAATATTACTTACTGTTTGTGTTGCTGTTGGAGAGCTCTCCTTGTTTCCTGTCTCTTGAAAAGATGTCAGAAGGCCTGGAAGTGAGGGTCCATTTTTATAGCAGATACCTGTGTTTTAACCCTAACTATTCTCCCTACAGCAGGGACTTTGATGACTGCTTAGTATTTTTCCTTAGGGATAGCTTTTTTAACCAGTGTTCCATGAAGCCCTGTGGTTTCTTCAATGGGCTTCATAAAGTAGTGAGCAGTGACATGGTGATCTCCCGTTCTTCAGTTTAACACTGAAAAGTGTAAGGGGGCATTTCTCTACTGACTTACACTTTAAGGGGGCACTTCTTCATTGGTATACAGTGTAAGGGGGCTTCTTTATGGACATATATTCTTTACAGATGTCAGGGGACATTTCTCCACTGATTCCCAGTGTATTCCCAGTGTAAGGGGGCACTTGTTTATTGATGCAAAATTTAAGAGGGTACTTCTTTACTGATGGGCAATGTAAGAGGGCACTGCTCCACTGACTCCCAATGTAAGAAGGTACTTCTCCACTGATGTCTAGTTTGAGAGGACACATCTTCACTGGCATCCACTGTAAGTGCGCACTTCTCCACTGATGTACAATGATGGAAGAATGTCTCCACTAACTGCTAGTGTAAGAAGCCATTTCTTTACTGACATTAAGTGTAAGAGGGGACTTCTCCACTAATGTGCAGTGCAAGAGGTACTTTTCCTCTGACATCCATTGTAAGGAGGCACTTCTCTACTGATGTCCCGTGTAAGGGAACACTTCTTTGGTGACATTTAGTGTGAAGGGACATTTCTCTACTCATGTGCAGTGTAAAAGGCACTTCTTCACTAACCACCAGTGTAAGAGGGGCTTCTTCACTGGCGTCCAGTGTAACAGGGCACTTATCCACTGACTGCCAGTATAAACAGACATTTTTTTAACTTTAAGCATAAGGTGAAACTCCTCTATTGACGTAAATTTAAGAGGGTATTTCTCTTCTGGCGCCCAGTGTAAGGAGGCACTTCTGCACTGACCCCCAGTATATAGGGACACTTCTCTATTGACTTTTAAGGTCACACTACAGTTTGTACATTCTGTTTCTTTTCTGGACATCAATTATTAATCAATTGATTATTTCATGCTGATTATAGGTAAAAATACTTTAGCCATATATAGCAGGAGAAGGTTGCAAAATGATCGACTCTAGGTCAAATACTATACCGGTAGGTAAGCCACATTTTCTTTTCCATTTTTTTCTGTTTCAAATGTTGTATTGCTTTGTTAATAGCATGACAACATTGTAATGTAGTACAGTTCAAGCGAGGTTACAAAAGACCAGGTAATGTTATGCAGTATTGAAATACAACTGATAGAAATGAAATACAAGGATACAACCAGTAGGTCTTTGCTCAAAAGAGGTGGGAGGCTTACATATATGGATGCAATATCCGAGGAGCTAACTTGCATCCAGTGTATTGGCATTTAATGTCTGCCATGATTTGTAGAAAGATGAAAAAACATAGACTGGAAGGAGTAAAGAGAAAGGTAACGAGGGGGATGGAGAAGGGAAGGGGTTATTGTCACATCTCTTAGGGCATTCATCTTGGTAGCACCATAGAGATAATAGTGTAGTGGGAGTTGGCTGTGTGTAAAGCCAAGTGCCCATATATAAAAAAAATAGTTATTTGTGTTATGAGAAATTGCTGGAATTTTTTTTACTGTGGTTTCATTTATTCAGTTTTTGATTTCTGTGAAGTTTAGAGTTTTGATTTTCTAGGAACAAACTATTGTTTGGTCGCTGCAAAGAAGAAAGAGATCAATCTAATATTTTAACAGCAAACCCTGTAATCTCCTGGCATTGAGTAATGCCAGTGTTTTGTGGTGTGCAGGAGTTGATAGGGTTATAGACTTTGATCCAGATATGCTTCATTTATGGGCACGACCACTAAATGTAAATCATGGCACAGAATTCATCCACAGAAGTAATACAGGAAGTAGGAGAGTGAATATTTTTCTATCCAGGCTAGTCTGTTGTCTTTGCCAGTATTAGTTGCTGCAACTGATGCCCATACATCTTCACTGTTGCAGTGGCATGGGAATGCTTGGCACATTAAGGATTTTTTAGCCACAGTAGCAAGATTTTAAAGAAGGCAGACCTAAAATTTAGTATAATTTTCCAATAAGGTTTAGGTACTGGGGGCCACAAAAATTATATATGTTATATGTCAATAATTCCTAATATAAAAAACATTGAATAACTCACTGAATTGGGAGATGGCTGCAGTAATGCTAAATTTTCACCCAAGATGATCACAACAGTAATTTCATGCAACAAAAATCTGGTGTGTTTGAAGCTTTACAGTGCAAAAAAACCTGCAGCTTGTCAGCAAGTGTCTCAAAGAATTTGCTGCAAACAAACTATCAGAGGGAGAGATAGAGCCAATAGGGAAGCAAGTCCTCCGAGGACCTTCATCCATCAAAGCTTCGCTGGGGGGGGGGGGCAACTGATTTCCATTAATACCCCTAAGTGAGGCAAATTCTTTGTGACTATTGGGGTCCTTATCATTGTCAATCAAAGAAATGAAAAACCAAAATCGCTACTTTTCTAGCTAGGGATAATGTTCCTTTTTTCCAAATCTTATCTTTATAAAAATATTTACACTTTTATTAAATTTAAAGGCTTTATTTGTGTCCCCTCTTCCCCTCTGGTATTTATATTAGGTTCCTGCAGTCTCATTTATTTGTTTATATCCCTCAATCTTCTGACCATTGTGTTGCCTGTCTTTGGACTCATTCAGTCTTCTCAGTATCTTTTTGTGAGGTCTACAGAACCAAACTTTATATTCTAAATGAGGTCTAAATAATGCTCTTTATATATAAATATATATGTAGGGGAATCTGGATCTCTTCCTTGCTTCCTGCTGGTGATCTCTCTACTGATTCTCCCCAAAATTGCTTTCTCCGCAGCTTGGCCATACTGCCCATATTACAGTTTATTATTATAAGCACCCCAAATTTGTTCCTCTGTAGTTCTGACCAACAATATTGTACTCTATCAGAGGACTCTTTTTATCCAAAATAAAATTTTTGATATGTTGAACTGCAATTTCTACTGCTTTGACCAAAACCAATGACTATAAGTTAAACAGTCTACAGGTACATCCACATTTGAAACATGATAGTCGCTGTCCTTTTCCTAAAAGGCTTGTTGCTTTGCAGTATATGATCCTAATATTTAGGACACTGACTAGGAACAAGCATGTAAATCGGGAAAGTCTGTGTGAAGCTCCTAATTTGCACACCCATTCCAAAGCAATGACTTAGAATGTTCTAAGGACATTACAGCCAGGAAACTAGTATCCTAAAAATATAGAATTAGCTTTGACATCCTTCATACTCCCTCCTGGACTGTGCTTTTACATAAGTGCCATTGAAGGGCTTATATGCCTTTTCCCACATTGGAGAACGATTGACGGTCAGTTGCCTTGTTAAGGTTTTGCCTTCTTCTGGATAATCAATATTACAGTACTATTAGTATAGGTTGAGCTGGATGGACTCTTTGTGTTTCTAGGTGTAGCCACCATCTCCTAGTGGAGAACCAGCTAAGCACATTGAAATACCAAGCATCCAAATGTCTTCCATACAGTTTCAATCTCTTTAAAGTCCCCTGTGACCCTGACCCTTCTTCCTGGTAATCAATCAATTTCTGCAGCAGGTGGGGGAATCAATAATAAACTTATTTGATGCTGGTAACACTGATCACTGACTAATATTCAGGTTTCCCTACAGACTAAATTCATTTAACAAGAATTAGCAGAACTTCTTTTCAAACATACATAACTTGATATCCACTATCCTTCCTTCTTCTGTCAATTCAAGTTATTTTCTAAAGCAACATGGAAGTTTCACTTAGGAAAGTAATGACAATAGATGCTTCACTTAACTTACTGAAAATTTACTTTGCAAAGAATACCCAATCATGTTCAAGGAAACCTATAAAAACAGGATTTATCTCTTGTGCATGGTTAGATGGTTGAAATCATCGGAGCTTAATCTCATTCACTCAGCTATGTGAAGTATCCCCTACAAGGAGATAAATCACTTAGCTGATTAAAGAGCCTATATTTCTTTAGTAAATCAACCTCAGTTTGTTTTCTCTTTCTTGCCTCCCTCATAATGTTTTCACCAGTAGTTGTTGACCTTACCAATAACATTTGAATTGGGGAAATCCCAATCCAAACATTTGCCTAGTTTGCGTAAATGGACCTGAAACTGACCTGAGTTAGGCTACGTACACACTTCCAATGGTTCTGGCCCGATAATCGGCACAGGGCCCATGTCGGATGGGAATCTAAAGTGTGTACAGCGCGTGTCGTTCATCCTCCCAACGACCATCCTGGTGGATCCACAGACTGTGAACGATGAACGATCGTAATGCAAGGGAAGGGGAAAAGCGTGCAGCGGGGTGCCGCTCCGTCATTCTCTCCCTCCCCTCTGCATAGAGCAAGATGTACAACATTGTTCATGCATCGTGCAGTGCAAAGTCGTTGGAAATGATCGTAAAAGACACCAAAGAGATACCAAAGATTCTTTACACTTCACTTCTTGCTGTTTGCCTTGATATAATCAATCTCTAAAGGGTTCTGTTTCTTTTTTTCTCAACGAGGTGAGAAAAAGGTAAATTATCAGCTTGCAAGGGATATTTCAGTTAGCTTAGTAAATATAGTAATAGTTCGCTTTGCAAAGCATGCAAGCAAGGTAATCTAAGAAAGCAGATGCATGTTCAAAGAAATCTAAGAAAATAGAATGTTTCTTTGCACATCATAAAATGTCTGAATTTGCAGAGCTTCATCTCATTTACTAAGCTAATTGAAACATACCTTACAAAAGGATAATTCACTTTTCAAAGTAAGCAGCATTTATTCCTAAGTAAATCAACCCCACTGGTTTTCCTAGGTAGGGCAATACATTCTGCAATTCTCAGTAAAGTACTAAGAACACACAAAAACCCATGTTCACATTTTGTGTAGCACCAGAATAATGAAGATAATTTTACAGTGGGACTTTTACTCAGGACTGGGATGTATTGGACTCAAGACTCCTGTATTGGAGAAAAAGATTTCCGATTTATATAAATGTACGCATCTTGCCCCACATTTTTGAGCATGATCAGGCTCCAGAGCTACATACATCATCTAATCAAAGAGCATGTAACAACCAGTTACTGGAGACAACTTATTCTGCATACAAGAAAATATGGTAATCCATTAGAGGTGGTGTGACCTGGGGGTTAATATTGCTGTCTGCGTGTTTGATGTAGTGCTAGGAAAAATGATGGATCATGGGAGGACGAAAAAGTCAAATACCAACAGAGGACAAAGCTAAATTCTTCAAGGAAAAAACAACAATCTGATTTCTTGTGTTTATAACATGACTATTGTTTGGTACTGTATATTATGTTTATACTAATGAGATAATGATGTAGTTTTCCATGCATGTTAACATATTACAAATCTTAAAAGAATTACGTATAGGCTTTAAGCTTTACACCTAATTGTCTTGCACAAAAATCTAGCATTAGTATACAGTAGCTGTCTACTGTTGACTTTTATTGACAGCTGTGCTGGTGCAGAGGCAACTGACAGCTAATATCCACCATTGTTTTCTATTGCAGGAGACTCTGTGGGTTTTACCCCGAATATCCCCACCGTCCTCCATACAACAGATTAGCGCCTCCTGTACAGTGTTCTACTGTGACTAGGAACTATTACTAGCATCCTTTTCCAGCAACAATTATTGAATGTGTGTACATAACTTAAGTAGAACTAAACTCCAGAAAAAAATGCAACCAGGCAAATCCTATATTGCAGAAGAGATTGGAGAAGCCCCTGATCAGTCTTCGTCTTGTCTTTTTATCAATTTTGGAGGGACATCCAGTTCAGGGTCACCCTTGCCCCATATTTCTCCACTTTTTGATGACTGTCTTCACTATGTTGTATGGTATATCCAATCCTATGGAAATGTTTTTATATCCTTGTCCTTACTGGTAACTTCTAATAGTGAGATCCCTTTGATACTGTGTACACTTTCTGTGAACGGTGGCTTTTGCTGTAGCTGGCAACTGAGTAAATGTCAGGAAAATCCTACTAAGTCAGCTGAACTATATTTGGGGTTAATTAGAGTCTCTTTAATTGATAGCAAGTGTGTACCATTGATGTGTGTAAGATGCTGTCATTAAATCAAAAGCAGCTTCAACAAAGTATTAGTTTAAGGATGTGCACAACTATACAACCAACTTATTTTATGTTTTATTTATATATATATATATATATATATATATATATATATATATATACTTTATATTTTCCAGATTTGTTTGTTTTTCAGTTGAATTGTACAGTTAGATTAAAAACTTTTTTATTATACTAAAATACTTTAGGGTAAATAAAGGAGGGAGAGGTTTAAATATAAAGCACAATTATTTAAAATATTTTAAAACTTGAGTTTAGTTTTAAATTATTTTAAAGCTACACCCCCCCCCCCCCCCCCCAATTCCCCACAGACTCACCAGCTATGCAATGTATTTCCTTAAAGGAAATTGATATCGTTCAATTCATTATAATCCATTAAATTCAATATCATTCATCCCCTTCCTGTGAATGCAGGGCATCATAGTTTTGCCCCATGAAGGAGGGGTCTTTGCCATGGCACCCTACACTCACAGTACGATAGTGCACAGTTCAGGGTTGGTATAATCAAATCAATAATGATCTCTGCATCCATGGAGACCTCCAGTGCTGGACAAAAAGCAAAGTGAAATTTGTGCATCAACGTAACTGGGCTGACAATTTCTGAAAATAAATTAAAAAAATAAAAATCCATGCTGGGATGCATATGGTATTTTGAGGGAATTGAAGAGAAGAAGATTAAAAAAGTTGTTTGTAAGTAAAAAGTTTTCCTTTGTCCTGTTACAACTAGTTGAGAAGGATTCCAACAAATATCACAGAGAAGACCCCAGTCAAATCATATCAGAATACCAATTCAAAGACAGCACACAAAGAATTATTTATGGCTTGTGAAATAAGAACTAAACTGTTTTTATTAAACAGGCAGATAAAATGGGAAGAATTCATTGTGGAAGTAAGAACATGACAATCTCTGTCAGCACGGATCCATCATATCTCCAGTTGCTGTTTATACATTTTTCAATTTACGTTTATACATTTATTTCATTGCATATTTTCCTCTGTATGACAAGTGCAAGAAGAGGAAAATGAATTCCATTTGATGAACAAATATACCATCAACCGCAACAAGTTATAAAAGAGATTCCTGCTCTGAAATAAAGTGAAGAATATTACTGATGGCTGATTCAGTCAAGTTTTTTATGCAGTTTGAACTGTAAAATAATTGTCAGATTAAGCTCTATTCACTCACACAAGACGCATTACATGCTTTTGTAGTCCATAGTTTATAGGTTTTGATTGATAAATTTACAAGATTTGATCTTAAGAATGGTTGTGGGAGTGGTTGTTGTGTGGTTCTCTATTCCCCACGTTTCTGAACTGCTTTCTTCTAGAGCTGTCCATAAAGAATGGATTGGGATGGCAGTGAGTGGTTCTGTATCGCCTTCTCTTAAATGTTGAAATGCTGGTTATTTACCTAGACAGGTAGTGACGTAAAGCAGTGCATATTATAGTATAGTCAGTGCTATATAAATACTGTGAAATAATAATAATAGGAAACTCAAAAAACAGCAGGAGATAGTACTAACTGACAAAAGAAACATGCAACGCCTGGCTTCTGGTGGCTTTCAGTTTAAGGTCTACTCTGTACATCGCATGTACCGTGTAGTATAGAGCTTGGCTCTGTGTTTGGCACCACCACTCACAGAGCTAGCCATTGGGGAAAATGTAACTCTGTACACCACTGGATAGCCATCTTCACCAAAGTCAGCCTTGGAGCTGGCGGAGAAGATGACACCTTCTGAAAATGCAGGGCAACTGCACACATGTAAGTACAGTATGTGCTATAATCAGCATGTATGCTGTACATACTTGCTGATTATTGCCAAAGCTCACCACCCACTGAGTTTAGTTCTTCTTTAAGAACCAGTGTAGCTGTACAGGAAGCTGAGTGGCTGCCAAGGTGCCAGTCACTAGGAGCCACATGGGAACACCTGTTCCCGCCGCCAGTTTGAATAATATTCCTAAATATCGCCTAATGCTAAAAAATGTATACCCACGGTTGGTCATTTAGTGACTGCATGCTGGCTGAAGAATGGATTTTAATTTTTTTTTTATATTTGGGGTTCATTAGGAACAGACACCAGTCACTAATGGTGTCCCACAAGGCTTATGTCCCTTTTAATCAGTTTCTGGTTGATATGAATGAAGATTTGTTGTTATATAAGTATAAATTATACAATAGTGCTGATGATGCAACTTTTCATGCTGTATTGAATACTAAGAGTGTCACTTGATTGACAATTGTAAGTCTACTGGGCCTGCTGACATCACATCCAAGAAGAAGCACCTAGAACCAGTCTCAGGACTTTTAGATGTCTACACCATTGAAGCTTTTATGGGTAAACAACATACATAGAATATGTTAAATGCACATTATCTTTTATGAGGATTTTTGTTAAAATCAGTGGTCTGGTTACAGGAACACATTGAGGGTGTGGATTATGTTTTTGTATGAAGCTGAGACCAAGGAAACAGGGACATGACCTCAAACTAGCAAAAGAAAACTAACTTCAGATTAAGATATAGGTAAAAGGTGTTTGATCTCTCTAACTCTAACAAGAATCTTGCCAACCCCTAGGGGATAGGTAAATTATAAAAGACAAAAAAAAAAAGAAAGAAATAGACAAACTAAGAGGGGTCTTTCCTGCAAACATATATTCAAGGACGTAACAACAAATAAGATTGTATAGTGATAGACATTCTATCAAACTTAATTAGTACAGTCCAAGCCCCATTAGGGTTGTTTTTGGACATTCGAGTGGACATAGAGTTCCTGTGTTATAGTCACAGTTCACGGTTCCCACATAGGAATAAAATGCTTGAAGCACTTTAGAAGGTTGTCTTTAGTCTCTAATCCTGATGCATTTTGCCTTATTGGGCTTCCTCAGGGGAAAATGAGGCTATTAATGCTTCTATGTACATCAACAAGTATAGAAAAAAAGTTCAGAGGAACTGCTTCAGAAATCCAGAAACTTAAAGTAAGAGAATGGAGACTATCCAAGAGCTCCCTAAAGATGAGGGATGGAGGTAGAAGGACAGGGCCAAAAAATGTGGAGAAGCGATCTATCCCCTATTGCCCAGTGCTAACAGACATCAGGGTATATTGAATAAAAAAGGGTATGAACCTTATTCCATCTCACCCATATTTCTTATAACCTGTTTCATGGCAAGAGATAGGGGATGTGTACTAAGGAGATGAATATTAGAGCTCTGTTACTGCAAAAAGCAAACTCTTCTTCCCATTCCCACAAATTACTTTTTTTTATAATAGCACTGACTTGAAGTTGAGCCACTAAAACTCTGTGTCTGTATTTGCATCTCATTAACAATCCCTATAAATTAGCTTTCAAACAGATCTAACGAACCTCTGTAGCTGTAAGCACTGTGTAGCAACTCATCCCCAAAGTTCAGAAAAAGTTGTTAAGAAAGAATCTTTCCAGGCTCCAGAACAAACTAGGAGAACCATTTATATGATTTCCGCAGTGCATGGAAATTGGGATGGTGGATCTAATCGTGAGGCCATGTTGCTCTCTATAGATTTACACAAAGCTTTTCATAGTTTGTCCTGGGTTTATTTGTTGGCCCTGCTGAACAGAATGGGTTTTTGCCCTTTTTTTTTTTACAGTCGGTCCTATCATTGTACTCTACTCCTAAAACCTGAATCTATCTCAAGGGCTTTATTTCACCTTGGTTAGAGATCCAACGAGGAACTAGACAGGGTTGCCCACTGTCTTCATTATTGTTTGCTTTGGCTATTGAGCCTTTGGCCATGGCCATAAGACGTAATCCAAATATTAGAGGCATTCAGTGTGTTTCCAAAGAACATAAATGTGGGATATTTGCAGATGATGCTTTTTTGCATGTTACATCCCCCTTGATTTCCCTACCTAACCTACTTAAGGAACTCACAATCTTTTCAGAAGTGTCAGGACTTAAAATTAATTGGACTAAATCTGACGCTCTTAATATCTCTCTCCCTGAATCCCTAGTTTCTCAGCTTAAACTAAATTTAGAGTTCAAATGGAACGCTGGTACCATAACCTATTTAGGTATACAAATTAAATAAATAAATCTCTCTATAAAGCCAATTATCCTCCAAGGTTTCACACAATAGTTCAAAGTTGGGTGGTTTGGTGTTCCAAATTGCTTTATATGACATGGCGGCTCAGATAGCAGCTTTAGGCCAAAATACTGTCATATCCAACAATTCCAATTGATGCATTAATGTGGACATCAAGCAAAAAGCATCCAGGATTTTGGAAGAGTATTTCTGTCCTTCTCTTTCTTTTGCACTTTCTGTGTGGTATGGTCAGAAAGCGAACAGAAATTTACACTCTAAACACTCCCCTTTGACTCCCTTATGGCAGAATCCAGATTTTCCCCCTAGTTGTGATCAGGGACGCTCATTGTGGTGGTGTAATAAAGGATTCTACTGTATAGGAGATTTTATGGATGGTAAAAGTATTGTTAGCACTACTACTAAACTACTGAAATGTTCCATCACTGTCAAATTGGATTGTTTATTTAATCTAAACTAAAGGGTCTATCTCCCCCCTATCAGAGCACAAATTAAATCATTGAAGCTAAAGGGCGAATATCTGTAGTTTATGGCACCCTTTATAAATGCAACAAAAAATTATTTTATCAGACCCAGTAAGAGACAGATTTGACAGCAGAGACAGAGACAGCTTCTTTGTCTTGTATTTCTTTAAATACTTCTTTGATAGAGGCTAATTATAAAGTTTTGTTAAGATGGTTCATGGTGCCAGCCCAGATTCATAAACTTAACTCAGCCATCTCCCCATTGTGGTATAGGCGATGTGGACATTCGGGCACCATGTTTCATGCATGGTGGACATGTCGCAATGTTCAAAGATTCTGGATTGGCATTTATAATCTTATCTTCACAATTATACAAATAAACCTTCCAAGACAGGTAGAGAGTGCTTTACTTTCTAAATTAGCTTAGATTCCTAGAACATATTGTAGACTGGGTAAATATATTCTATTGGAGGCTTGTATCATGATTGCTTGTTACTGGAAGGCATCATCTATCCCCCTTGATTTTACTAAACACAAATTGAATTGGATCATGACCAATGACAAACCTACTTGCACTCTACAAAATAATCTGAACAAATTTTACAAGACCTGGGACCCTTGGATAATTTATAATCAACATTAGATGCCTTGTGAGAAACCACTGCTATTTTCAGATTCTACACCAGGCATAGGCAAACTACGGCCCACGGGCCAAATACGCCCTTTGGGCATTTTAATCCGGACCATCAATTATTGGTACAAAATTTCCACTGGATAAAAAGGGTGACCAAAAGAACCCTAATTTTACCTTTTTTCCAACTTCAAATTTTTGCCAAAATAATCCTGATTTCCTTAAAATTTCAGCATATAAAAAAATTCTAGATTTCAGCAATCAAGTATTAGTTGTATTTCTTTGTAAATGTATTTATTTATGATTGTTCTCTCTCATTTGCAAACCCATCTTTTCTCCATGTCTAAAACTTGGCATACAAGCTGTTTCCTTTTCTGTGGTCAAAGATTTCTTATTGATTTCAGGGATTCTGCAACATATTGGAAACGTGAGCATTAACTGCACATACTGGGCCACATGCAGCCTGCCTCAGGCAAATCTGTTTCATTTTGTTATTATAGAGACTGCTACACAGCTGACTGAAGGCAGGGATATCATTCATTTGTATTTAAACATGAACACCGATTGATTGTTTTGTATTCTTTTCAGAATTCATTATCTGTATTTGAAACGTATGCATAGTTACCTAAATCTACAAAAATATTATTAGCTTCCTGTAATCTCCTGCAAGAAAAAGAGGATCAGCTCTCAGGACTTTGCCTAGTAATAACAGTCTAACCAAGTACACATTCCTACAGAAGAGGAGAACCCAGGGATAACCTATGTAGTATCCTCCTGATCCGTCACTGTCAAATCAGCATCCTGGGGATCTGTTCTATACCACTCTGTGCTACTTACCTTCTTGGCTGGCATGCTGCATAATACCAGATATATATATTATTATTTTTGGTCCGGTTAGGGATTTTATCCTTTACTTCATATCCTTAAGAAATGGAAGGAAAAAATTCCAAAGTGTTCACCACCCAAAAAGTATCCAAATATCCATATTGGAAAATTTCAACTTTCAAATTTTTTAAATTTCCCCTTCAGTCCCAGTGACCATCAGGGCAAATGGAATGAGCAAATCTTCCCAAGCTTTTGTAACTTGCTTTTGGTGTATTGATTTAAAGAATGTTTTGATTTCCTGCCAATATTTGTCCTAACATAATGTTTATTGTTTGTGGAGAAATTGTTGTTTTTCTTTGTTTATTATAAATTTTATAGAAATTACATTTTATAGATATTACAATTGTAATTATGTTCCATTTCAATTGACCCTTGTGAATAAGTACAATGATTTGATTGTGACACAAATATGATTTCAATATGATGGTTATGCATTGACCAAAAAAAATCAACCGTGAATATTGTAAACTTGATTGATTTTTAATTGGGTTTTTGTTTCCATTTAATTGACTGTTTAGCTTAGGAGACATGTATTACTTTCAGATTCTATAATGTTATGTTAAAAATATATGTTGGGTTTGACCAAGGGGGGCACAAAAAGCTCAGGACCTGTAACCAATGCTGTTGAGTAGTAGATAGCTTATAGGTGGCAATTTGGTCATTTTCCCGTTGGTGCTCAGGAACTTTGCAAATCCTTGGTAGCACTCTGGCCTTTGCAGCAATATTTCCCAGGTTTGAATCTCCGCCAGGACACTATCTGCATGGAGTTTGCAGGTTCTCCCTGTGTCTGTGTAGGTTTCCTCCGCGTACTCCGGTTTCCTCCCACGTTCCAAAAACATGCAGTTAGGTTAATTAGCTTCCTCACAAAATTGACCTTAGACTGTATTAAACACATATGACTGAGGTAGAGACATAGATTGTGAGCTCCTTTGGGACAGCTAGTGACATGACTATGGACTTAGTACAGCGCTGCGTAATATGTTGCCGCTATATAGTGTTAAAACTATAACATGGAGGTTACATTTTTGTAGATGGCCAGTGGTACCGTGGTGTCATTTCCTGGCCTAAATTTGTAAAGGATTGTATGTTTGCAATTTTGCATAATTTAACATTGAACGTGAAGGTTCTTGTGGAGGCACTTCCAGAACTTTCTGTTACAAAGTGACAATACTCTGCCCCTGACTCCCAATGGCTTTCCTGCATTGTCACCATCCTATGCATTTTATCAGGGTGGACAACACTGTCATGCAATGTGCACGCAATAGATATGGTTTGCTGTTGTCACCATTAGGAGACCTGTCCAGGGGCGGATATAGAAAGATGCAAACAGAGGGACATCAGACCCTCCTTAGCCAAAAGGGCCACCGCAGCAGCCGTCTCTCCGTCATTTCTACCCCTGTCATGTCTCAGTCCAGCTGAGCAAGTCGGAGGAGAAGACTGGCAGGAGGGGCCCAAGTCAGTTCTGTACAGGGCCCATTGTTGTCTACGTTCACCACTGGACTTGCCCTAGGGATGTATTTAGGAAGTGGCTGCTAAGAGGCTGCAGGGACCTTTCAGTGCATCATTCAACTAAATAAAAAAATATAACAATTCTATGCAAAACAATACTTCAACAAGCTAAATGTTTTTATTACCATGGTATACAAAAGTTACATTAGCATAACAAAATTCATAATTATATCTCAAACTGGTTGTCCATTACTTGAAAAACAATCTCTTAGCCTATGTAACCATCCAATTAAATGTAGTAGGTGAAAGAACACAGAAGATTGATGGCTTTAAATAACAGCACTAAAATTATTGGTCATTATTTTTCAAGGTTACAGGAACAACTTGTGTACTTTCCTCCTTCTTTATATCCTTTCTAAGTACATAACACTTGGGAGAGATCCGCGAGAGTTCAGACTGGAACCATCAATTAGAACCTGTAAAAGGATTGTGAAACAAAAGCATCCATCTCCCCCTCACTTATGTTTATTCAGCGGCCAAACACAACAATTACAACACAAAGAATACACACCACTCCTATTGTCCTTGTTACAAAATTATACAGATGCTGGGTGCTTTTTAGAGCCGTAGGGATCTAATGATAAAAAATTTAGTTTATTCTTCATTAAAAAAATAAATAAATGGCACCTGTACACTTATATAGAGGAAGCAGATATCATGAGCAAAGAGGTGATGACCTTTGATTCCTTTTGACCTGCCAGGACAAGCGTAGTAGTTCATGGAGCTACTGACCCTATTACACCCTAACAGTGACAACGCTATGGGCATTCAACACTAAACCCACTCATTTATACAAGCGTATAATAAATCAATATATATACACACACACAAATGATATTGCTACTTAATACCCTAATAAATAAATGAAAGAACATATAAATATATATGTATTCATATACTGTGTGTGTGTGTGTATATATATATATATATATATATATTTATATATATATATTATATATATTTATATATATATACTTGTATATAAAATATAACTTTAATATTTATATTTTATTGATTCATTTGTGTTTTTGTTACATGGCAAAAAAATTTTAAAATATTATTTTTTTATATCCCTGCCTGACAAAAATTGGTGCACCTTTACAGTAAGTGTTAAAATTATAAATGGCTGCATTTTGATTTAAAAGAATATATATATATATATATATATTATGTAAGACCTCAATTATAATTATTTATTTAATATTGCATATGTAAAACCTAAATTACCGAGTTACAGTGACATAACTGACACTTGAATTGCTTCTAAAAACCTTTTTTTCTGGATCAGACAGAGGCCTATTAATAGGAGCAACCAATAATAGTAATGAGTATAAATTGCTACAAGTACTAGAAGTTCTTTTATTACCTAAACAATTATTTTGTTAATAATTGTAAAGTCACCTCCATGTATATATATAGGTTTAGTTATTATTATTAATATTGTTATTGTGTATATCCATGCACATATTTTTACATATGCAAAGGAAAAAAATTGTTGCAGTATACTGGAAAATTTGTATTCCACACATAAAAATGTTAAACTAATATTATGTTGGTTCTGTCCCTTCTTGCTGGTTTCATTGGCACATACAGTGCAGTTCTCAATAGTATATATAATGTTCTCTTTTTAAGAGCACCCACTAATACTATAGCACTGCAATTCTCATATATATATATATATATATATATATATACATATATTATTATTATTATTATTATTTTGGGGAATGGGGTAATTACAATTGAACTCCTAAACTCCAATCCTCAGACTTTCCACTTGCAGCAATGCTGTGATAACAATGGTTTTGTTATACAGAAGCTGCTCTCTCATTATATAACCCCTAAGCATTAGTGTCCTGGCCCTGATGGTCACTGTTTCTCACTCCTAAAAGTGTCAGACAATCAATGTGTTTGGATCCTGTTTTGTTTCTGCCCCAGGCTGGGGGTAATTTAGGAAACAAATCTATGAAGGAGGGGCCAGCAATGTCCTGTTACAGTGACAAATTCAGGCAATAATGGAAATGGTCACAAAGGAAAAGAAACTGAGAAACCAAAGTGTCATTTAATATCCTGTACAGGTTACATAAACACAACATACAGATAAATACTTATATAAAAAAATCAGTCAGTGGCAGAGAGAATGAAAGGAAAGAGATTGAGAGAACTTTTTTTTGCAGTATATCTATTTGTATTTTTTACATTGCATTGTATTTAACATATAAAGCACCAATACAAGGTAACAACGATACGACAATATTTAACAAATATTTTTTTAAATATTTGTTTTTAAGTACGAAAAAGATTTTATTGTACCCAAGCATGTCCTATTGAAGTTTTGCACATATATAAAATAAATAAAGTGTCCACAATTGAAAAATAGAAATGTTTTTGTAACAATAATAAAACAAATATTGATAATATTAATAATAATAATAATAATAATAATAATAAATAAATAAATAAAAATAAACATTTTATTATTGCTGTTACTATTGTTGCAATAAATAGTGAAATATTAAAATATAATATAAAATATTATATTAGGTAAATTTTAGAATATATTTTATAATAAAATAAAAATAACAGTAAAATAAAATATAACATTTAATAGTAAATATTAATATTATTGTTATTTCTTTTATTATTATTATTATTTTCTCATTCCTGCTCTCTGCAGACTATAAGGTTATCTTTACAAAGTAACATTTTCAGCAGTCAATTGAAACAAGAATATATTTGCTGCAAGAACCGATTTTAGCTGTTGCAATCTGTCACTACAAATCGTTTCTATAGAACAATTGTACAGCAATCCAGAAATAATATCAATTCTAAGAATTAGCGATCATATTTCATTTTGCTGTTAGCAGAGGAAATCTATCAGTAAATGACAGAAGCAGCAATAAAACATACAGCTGCAAGCTATGGAAAGATTGAAATATTTAGTGTAACCTGTTGGACAAATTCCCAGCCGTCCCATAGTTAACAGATAAACACTGAGCGATTTTTATCGGTCAAACACCAGGATTAAATAGGAAAAAGTAAAAAGTTCAATGTGAGCATTGTGGTTGTGGTCATCTTACCATCACCCTGTAGTAAATGTTGTATAATAACCCAGCGATTCTCTGCCCTACCCGCTGTACAAATGACAATTTTTTTGCTGCACGCTTGCGTTTCTTTCCTTGCGATTTTCTTGTCGCAGGATCCTCAGACGATTTAAAAGAAATCTCCTTTTCTCACATTGTAAAAGTTGATCCAAGAGAGCGAATCCATTCCGACCGACCCGCACTAAAGTCTTTCACCCGATTCCCCGGATTATCCGCCGCCTGGGCCAGGCAGAGACTCTGCAGTTAATAATTACCCCGCTCCCCCTTCCACCACAAACTTCAAATCGATGGAGATTTTGCTGATTTTTCACAAATGCAGCTGACTAATTTATCAGTGACTAATTAAATCCAATCCCCGGTGTAACATTTATTTATTTATTTCCATGCATTGTCCTCCAAGATGAGAATATTCAAATTATTTCTGCTTCTTGTCACAAACTTAGTTTTCATTAAAATAATCAGACTTGCAGGATGGCATGCAGAGCAAATTATTATCATTTTCTTACACAATGCACATGCACGGATATTGGTATAGAAAGTAATCTGTCTTTTATTCTGATATCAGGGGGAACGAATTATACTACAAGAGTCGGTGCATGGGGGGTAAAAAGAATCCCCCCAGATCATCACTGCCCCTGACTGTCCAGGACAACTTTCACATGCAGATTACTGATCAGACACTTTCCTTCCCAGTGACACCTAAATCAAGGGAACACACAGCTTTAATACATACATGGGGCTATAGAATGATATACAGCTCATCCAATGACTGATATTTATTATATTTCTTATACCACATACAAAGTTACATCTATACATGGAATGGAATCCCATAGAAGTGTGCTTGTGTCACTGAGGATTATAATGTGCTGCAACACCCTGCAGGAAAAGATTGGGGGATTGATGGCTGATAGGGAGAACACATTACTGATAGATTTATATATATATATTATTTTTATGTAATTTTTATGTGTCTATCTTCATTGAAGGTTAGATATGTGCAGAGTATACCTATATATCTGTCTATATGGTTTTCTTTTGTATATATATTTATATAATATGTGTGCAATGTGTATGTATATATATATATATATATATATATATATTCTATCTACATAGAAGATCACACATATTGATGGTAGTGAAAATCTATCTATCCATCTATCTATCTATCTATCTATCTATCTATCTATCTATCTATCTATCTATCTATTATTATGCTATTCATTTGTGTATGGGTATATATACAGATACAGTCATTATTTGTATCTGTCATTTGCAACCTCTAATGTACAGTACTACATAATATGTTGGCATTATATAAATACAGTTTAATATTATGTGTGTGTGTTTTATTAAGTAGAAAAACATTCAAGTGTGCTCTCTCTCTCTCTCTATAGATATAACATTATATACCAATATATATATATATATATATATATATATATATATATATATATATATTGTTTTATCTAGAGGGGGAGAGGGAGAGAGAGAGCACACTTGAATCTTTTTCTACTTAATAAAACACACACACATAATATACAAATAATATATGTACCCATACACAAATGAATACCATATATATATATATATATATATATATATATATATAATATACAAAATTTGGATGCATTTGTAGACAGGCAAGATATATATATATATATATATATATATATATATATATATATATATATGTAACACATGATTTTTCTAAAAAAAAAATATAGATCAAAAAAAAATAGAATCAGTTGTCTCTTATTCATGTGCATATCCACGCATGCACACAAATATAGAAATTTGGATGTATTTGTAGACAAATAAAGTATATATTGATGTATATATATTTATCTATCTATATATATATACATATATATATATATATTTATATTATCCTCACACATGTATATAGTATATATGTTAGGCATGCACACACACACAAATATACATTATATATATATAAATTTGGATGTATTTGTAGACAAATAATGTATATATAAATATTTATATATATATATATATATATATATATATATATATTATCCTCACACACACATGTATATATGTTAGGCATGCACACATATGTACAGTGGATCTGAATAGAAGCGGTATGGATTATCCTGAAAAGCTGGCCTGAAACCCCAGAGGGGAGGACATAGATGAAGCCAAGTCAGGGGTCATCTTCCTAACATCTTCTCATTCAGCGAGTTAAATTTGTCCTTTTCTTCTATCAACTGCAACTTTGTGCTTTCTTTGGGCACAGTCACAAAAAGATTTCACGCTTAACTTGAGCCAAACAAAGAGACCTCACGCCACTTTGTTCCCTTGTGTCTTCAATAGATGTCACCAACAACTAACCTGGAGCATGGAGTGGGGGGGGGGTGCTTCTTGGTATTCAGAGGGTTAATTCGGAGTGTGGGGGTCACTCACAATTGTTGACACAACTTCCTAATAGTTGGGGGACTTACTAATGTGTCAAAGGCAAATCAACCTGAATTTGATGAGCAGGAACCTATTTTTGGGTCAAATGTGCTTTAAGAAAAACAAAAAGTTTATTTTTCTACTTTTAATAATTTGTGTTAACAGCAGCAAGGATTACTGATTAGCCATGGTAAATAAATGACTTCTTGTTTCTGATAAGCTGAAATAATATTTTGTTTTTTAATCCTCTCTGTTAGTAACTCATTAAAATGTGTCAGAGATATGCTGCCTGTCACAGCTGATGGCTAAAGCTGGCCATAGACAGAAGTGGGCAAATAAACATTCAGGTGCCAAAATCCCCTTAGGAGTCAGTGCAGATCAGTGCACCTCTGAATATTAGTGGTCACATTTTATTTGTGCATTACAGTAATGTGCATGCATTTACATACTTAGGGAGTGTGTTACCCCAACATGTGGGAATGCACATGCTCTGTTGCCAATTATTCCTAATAACATACCAAGCACAACTTTACCAGCACTGCCAAACACTGTACTGATATAGGTGCATAATACATCTGGTAATCCAACTGGCACTGTACTGGCATTAGTGCATAATCCAGCTAGCACTATAATGGTATAGGGACATATTCCAATTGGTATTCATTTGGCACTGTTCATATTTTAAATAGTATTCCAACTTGCACTGTACTGTTATAGGCGCATGTTCTAACAATCTAATACCTTCAATACAGAATAGGGCACACAGATAATTGTGCTTCTGTATTGCTGTGTGCTACATTTTCTGTGTATGTATTGTACCAGGTGTTGCTACAGTGCTTTACAAAACGCAGGTGCCAACCTTTTTGTTTAAAATAAACTGAAAAAAAAATCAGCTTCTAAGCAACGCAAAGGTGCATCCACCAACCTAGATTGTATGCCAAAAAAACTATATGCTAGCAAAAAGGGCACTGTATGGGTATTTATCATTGGAATCTCTATTTGAAGCCACTACCATTCAAAACTGTTAGTCAGTGGTAAAAATATTATTATTACACAGTATTTATATAGCACCATCATATTATGCAGCGCTGTACAAAGTCCATAGTCATGTCACTAGTTGTCCCTCAAAGGGGCTCACAATCTAATGTCCCTACCATAGTCATATGTCTTTTTGGGGGGTAGCCAATTAACCTAACTGCCTGTTTTTTTTGGGATGTGGGAGGAAACCCACAGAAACACAGGGAGAACCTGCAAACTCCATGCAGATACTGTCCTGGCCGAGATTTAAACCTGGGACCTATTGCTCGAAAGGCCAGAGCACTTACCTCTGAGCCACTGTGCTGCCCAATGTCTGTAGGTGCCCTATAGATACAGACACAGTGAGTACCTAACATAATCACTCCAAAGGGGCCGTGTTGGGCCATTAATTTATATAATGGAGAAGGCAACAGGATGAGTGGGAAGAACCTCATAGGAGACAAGCCAAACCCTCCAAGGCAGGTAGGACAATGGTAGAGGTGTAATATCACTGGTAATCCTTAGAGATGTAAGAAGCTAGTGATGAATTATGCCCACCAGACTGATATTCCATATATACTCCAACTTCTGTGTTGAATGAACCTGTACGCTGGTTTGATGGGACTGTTTAAGGATATGCAATGGCAAAAGATCTTTTGTATATCTCTACAGCATATGCATATTCCCCATGTGCTATCCCTTTAAACAAGCTGTAAGTACAGAAAAAGAACAGTTGAAGTTCTTAATAAAAGGTGCTATTTGATATATTTTTAGCTCTGATCTTCCAAGCATGCGGTGTCATCCCTGCCTACTTTAATTCTGATAGATTACAAAGAAGAAATTAAAGTTTACATATATTTTAAGGGTGCACCTCTGGGGAAATAAATAGTAAGATTGTTGACAACTTTTTATGCAACCTATTATTTTTTTTTTTTATGTGCTGCTTCAGACACACAAGAAATAACAATGGCTCTCCTAACTACAGACCTGGAGGAGATATTGGATCAACTATGGCCAACATAGAATGCCCACACATATTAGATTCATGTCAATGGGAATGAATCATTTAGATACATTTATTCAACTGTCACGGATTATTTTTTGGATGAATGACTTTTCTAGGCAACAGAAACTTCCCATTTGAACCCACAAATACTTTCTGAAATTTTTTATCATTGACTTTTACTAATTCCTGAAAACTGTACTTGTATGGGGAAAGACCAACATACATACCTGAAGAATATTGCAGACCACCCCTAAATTACTGAAGGTTGCACCCTAAAGCCTGCAAGTTTCTAAAATGTCCTCTACTCCTACCAAATACCATGATCTGTCTTCCTACTCCTGTTCTTGTGTACAGCTACCAACTGCCGGTTACTGTATATATGTTCTAAAAATGAGCTAAACCCACAAACAAGAATCGAACACATTGTAGTTTTTTATCAGGCTTTTAATTTTAGATTGTTATTCCGCTGGTTACTTATGATACTCTCTGCCCTGGGGTAACAACACTTACTTGCTCTACTGTTGCAGCATTGTTACCCTAGGCCAGCATTTAGGAACACCTTCCTGTATTGTTATCTACATACCATAAGGTGGAGATGCTCTGTAGTCCACAGAGAACATTGCTGATAAAAGTGCAACAAGCCTATGAAATAAAAGGATCAACAAAGATTTTTTTTACACTTATCAAACAGATAAAACACTTTCAATTGTGTATTTAACAGACCAACTGAATTGAAGCCTAGGAAATTAAGTCTGGTGACCAGGAACATTATCAGTGTTTCATGTAATTAAATACTGCAGAGAGTCTATGGCTTTCAATCAGACAGACCCTGCTGCAGTGAGATAGGAGAATCAGCAAAACACAGTGTAATAATAAGCCGAGGCAAAAAGCAGAACCTGCTTATGTACTGTGTAAATATAGCTACTCCCCATTGGATATATAATTACACATTGTACATACAACAAGGGTTAAAACAAACATTTACACACACATGGATAAAATTGTTCAACATTAAAGCAACTCCAATTCAACAATGGTAGAAGTAAACCCTAAGGGCCATTTCAGACCCATGGTGAACTACGGAGGTCCTAACCATTCCTATCCAAGTAAATGGGAGCAGTTGGGAACCAATTGTTGTACTTGGATGCAGCAGATCCCAAAGCAATTCTAAAAAGCGAAAAGTTGCCTTTGGCAGAACCACCAGCAGCTGTTTGCTATGTGCCAGGGCAGCCAACTGCGTGGTTTTCCAACTGCAGGTATGGAAGGCACCTGGATTAATATAAAGCACTGTGTATCAAACAGTTGCCTGTTTCAAGCTGGGACCCTTTTGTCATTCTTTGGTGGTGCTGATCTCCTGCAGTCTCAATGCAGTCATATCTTATCTACATGCACTCCAGTGATGGCTCCATGGCATTTGTCTGGGCAGGATTCCTGATGATTACAACGGTGAACCATGCCAATTAATTGTGCCAAACCACATTCATTTTTATGCATCTGATAGGATGACAAAACAAAAAAGCAACCAGGAGACAGGCACAGAGCATTCCCATGCTATAATGGAAGGTGCCTGGATCTTCATGGCTGATTATTTTTATTATTAATATTATTATTATTATTATTATTATTAATAAACAGGATTTATATAGCGCCAACATATTATGCAGCACTGTACATTAAATAGGGGTTGCAAATGACAGACAGATACAGACAGAGGACCCTGCCCCGAAGAGCTTACAATCTAGGAGATTGTCCATTTATTACTGTAATGAAAGTTTAGATTGGAGATTGGTTGATATTTTAGTGATTGAGCTTAGATCTACTTTAAATATACAGAATTACTATTCTCATGAGTACAATATACTTACAGAGGGTAAAATACATTTAAAAGCCTTATGTTTATTTTATTGATTTAAATGATAGCTGTCAGCCCCTCTGTGGTCTGTATTCAAACAGAGCATATTCACATAAACATTCACACTTATGTTGTTTCTATATTATTTCTATACTATTTTCAGAATATGCAAAAAAAAAAAAAAACTCTTTTTTGGGCAGGATCATCTCCTGTGTCACTGCCTATATCTGTCTGTCATTTGCAACCCCTATTTAATGTACAGCGCTACATAATATGTTGGCGATATATAAATACAATTTATTAACAATAATAAAAAATATGTATTTATGTATTTATATATATTTGTATTACTGTTGTACAATAAACCAGTTTCTCCAGGTATATTTCCAGGCACATATCATCATTCTATTTTTCCCTATATCTAGGAGAACATATTTATCCCAACCATCATAAAGAATTACATTTTGTTTATTTAGCTAACTCATTAAAAAAAATACATTTTGTATTAAAGCAGTGAAATATTTTCAATTTAAGAAAAGAAATCCTCCAGCACCATTTATACCAAACAATAATAATTGTGCTGCAGATTCGTTATGTAGTGTGTGCGCATGGACTGCATGTAAATGTGTGTTTGTATTATGTTTGCAGTAGTCAATGTAGGTAAAACATCTGAACTGTATGCCAAGGGATCTATAGTGAGTTTATGAGCTAATTTAAAAAGGCCCAAAGGGTAGAGGCTGAGACATTCATTGTGGAGGATGGGACATTCATTCATAGTAGAAGCTGTATGCACATGTATACATAAAATGATCTGGGACATTTATTCATAGTAAAGGATATGATATTCATCAAAAGAGACTAGAACATTTACTAGAAGAGGCTGGGGCACTTATTAGTTCAGGCTAGGACATTCACTAAAAGAGTGGAGGCTGGGACATTCACTCATAATAGAAGACTGGGCATTCATCCAAAGAGGTTGGGACATTTATTCATTGTGGAGGCTGGGATATTCATATAAAAAATGATCTGGGAAAATCATTCAGTACAGTTCAGTCCCATAGTATAGGATATAACATTCATCAAGTGAAGCTGGGACATTCACCAGAGTAGGCTGAGCCATTTATTCATAGTAGATATCTGGACATTCATACATAGCAGAGTCTGGAACATTCATTCATAGTATAGCATAGGGAATGTAAGAGAGACTGGGACATTAACTAGAAGAGGCATTCACTTATAGATTGGGAGGTTAGGATATCAAAAGATCAGGGGGCTTTTACATTCACCAGAAGAGGTTGGGGCATTCACCAACATTCATTAACTAGAGCAGAAGGTGAAACATCTACTATCAAGTAGGAGCTAAAACATATAATCATAGTATAAATTGGAACATTCATTTAGGATTCAATTGATAAGGCAGTGAATGTGAGATTCAGCAGGTACAAGTATTTTAAGTGACAGAGATTGATTCTCCAGCAGTGGTAAAGGAAGCCTCTATAAACCAGTGAGGTTATTAAAGGAGCAGATAATGTTTACTTAAGTAAAACCATATAATCACCTGCAAGGCAAATTCCTGTTTTGTATTTTTTTCCTGGCATTTTATTTTTTATTTTATTCACTAAACTAAGTGAACATTGTCTTCTCCCTCAGTAATATGTCTTTTTGAGTCTATTCAACCTGGGCACACACTGCTAAAGTGACTCTACCATTCATTGCACTGATCTGTAACATTGACACACAAACCTTACCTAAATCTCCTTATTCATGGCCTCATAATATCCTCCTTAACTATGCAATTTATGCTGAAAGCATTCCGCCTCAACAGACTTTCCCTGAGTAGGGATTAGAAACAAATGAGACAGATTACATTGTGTGAAAATGAAAAGTAATGCTACTTGTAGAGCAATATGTGTGCACATGGATTGCAACATTTTGTTTTGTCAATAAAACTGTTGTCATCATATGGAAACAATAAATACTCAAAGATATCCATATCCGCATATATATATATATATATATATATATATATATATATATTGCTTTCTAATAAATAGACTCAACCATTCATAATGTAGGATATATATATATATATATATATATATATATATATATTATATATATATATATATATATCACACAAATAACTCCCATGCATGCAGAGGATTTGATTACATCTACTATAGTCTTTATATAATACAAATGAATATTTCAATTTAGTAAAATAACTAAGTAACAATTTGCATGTTCTGGTGTCCTGAGGCCTTGCTGGGACAAGCTTGTCATGTTTGGCAGAAATCAGGATCTTTGTAGGACTTACCAGAACCTGCGAAGCAGCTGCGAATGTAGAAGGTGAATTTTGTAGGCGGCTGAGCTCCTTCCATACAGACAGATGCAATTCACCGTTCAGTCTGATTGTCAGCAACGCCATAGATTAGCATGGGGTCTGCACACTCTGATCAATAGCTTCCACACAGTCCAGATGGTTTAAGTGGAATAAAAAAAAAAAATAGTTCTATATAACCTACCTTTACTTTTTTATTTTGCCTCCTCTGCAAACTTATTTTAAACTCTTCCCTCTAATTTTTTTTTTGTCTTTTATAATGTTAGTCTTCCACCAGCTTTTTTTTTTAGATTAATTACTGTACAAAGCTTCTGCAAAAATGTAAAATAAAAAATTGTAACATTTTAGATAAATCGCGAAAAAAAAATTGCACAGAGAAACAAATAGCTTTTTTTTAATACTTTTGTATTTTATTCATTGTCTTTTTTCTAAGTGTACAGAATATAAGCAGTGTGTTTATGCCATTGAATAGCCATTGGCTACAGTTTAAGCAGCCAGATCAATATTTTCCCCTCTGCTAGAGACCTCCATGTATTATTCTGCTCGGCGATTTGCATCAATATTATTTATTATTCTCACTTCTATATAATTGCGTCCAAATTCATTTATTTTACAAACAACTGAACGTTTTTGTGTCCCTGATATATTTTTTTTTTTGCCGTGGAGTAAAAGTAAGCTTTGCCAAAACGATTGTAGAAAGGTGTTTGCGGTTTATAGATTATTTTTGCACCCTAACGGTGTTTTAAATTATTTAAAGTATATTTTTTTTCCTGAGCCCAGACTAGCATTTAATTAGGCTGTTGCAAAATGCATTAGGGTAAACAGGAGCTATTGTGCATCAGTTTATGGAAGGGAGCCGAGAAAAAAAGAGTGCATAATATGAAAGAAAATATCTATATATAGCATATAATGAAGGCATTGGAATATTGATCAGCATTGCAATTCACCTTTAAACTCCTTGTCACGTGACGCTGGACTGGCCAGGCAAGGCTAGCATAGTAGATTATGACAGATTAGGTTAGGGAAGAATTGGATCAGGCAAGGTGGATGCAGAATTATGCACATCAGTAGGGACAGAATGCTGATTTTCTGCCGATTACTGCTGGGAATCCCTGGCCGCATAAACTGGAAGCAAAGACAATGCAATAATGTGTATTTATAGGTTTTATTACACTAAAATAATAAAAAAACTACAGCATTCTATGTTTATTTAAGACAATTTTTATTGAACAGTCCGAGCAAAGTCATTTTCAGTAGACTGCGCATTGTTGGTGTTTTTTCGGCACCACGAATATTGTTCAGAATAAAATTAAGGCATTATATTGTGGGAAAGTATGTTTTCATTATTATTACTATATATATATATATATATATATATATATATGTGTATTTATATATATACATATGGGAGAGAGGGTGTCTATGTACACTATATATGTCTTTGTATATAAATCTATT